>NW_027182455.1:14833101-15135170 GCF_040938575.1 Ambystoma mexicanum | reverse complement strand
ATAGGACGGGTCTCAGGTTTGGTATTAGAAGCATTGAGATATCACATCGCATGCTGTAGGAAGGGTCTGAGGATTGGAATGGGAAGGAGTTGGATATTACATTCTTGCTATAGGAAGGGTCTCATGTTTGGAATGGGAAGGAGTTGGATATCACATATGCTATAGGAAGGGTCTCAGGTTTGGAACGGGAAGGAGTTGGATATCACATCTCATGCTATAGGAAGGGTCTCAGGTTTGGAATAAGCATTGAGATATCACATCTCTGCTATCGGAGTGTCTCAGGATTAGAATGGGAAGGAGTTGGATATCACATCTCATGTTATAGGACGGGTCTCAGGTTTGTTATTAGAATCATTGAGATATCATATTGTATGCTGTAGGAAGGGTCTAAGGATTGGAATGGGAAGGTCTTGGATATCACATCTCATGCTATAGGTAGGCTCTCAGGTTTGGAAAGGGAAGGAGTTGGATATCACATTTCATGTTAGAGGAAGGATTTCAGGTTTGGTATTAGAGGCATTGAGATATCACATCTCATGCTATAGGAAGGGTCTCAGGATTGGAATGGGAAGGAGTTGCATATGACATCTCAGGCCATAGGAAGGGTCTCAGGTTTGGTATAAGCATTGAGATATCACATCTCTGCTATCGGAAGGGTCTCAGGATTGGAATGGGAAGGAGTTGGATATCCCAAATCATGTTATAGGAAGGGTCTCAGGTTTGGTATTAGAAGCATTGAGATATCACATCTCATGCTATAGGAAGGGTCTCAGGATTGGAATGGGGAGGACTTGGATGTCACATCTCATGTTATAGGGAGGGTCTCAAGTTTGATATTAGAAGCATTGAGATAACAAATCTCATGATATCGGAAGGGTCTCAGGATTGGAATGGGAAGGAATTGGATATCACATCTCATGATAAAGGAAGGGTCTAAGGTTTGGAAGGGGATGGATTTGGATATCACATCTCATGTTATAGGACGGGTCTCAGGTTTGGTATTAGAAGCATTGAGATATCAAGTCTCATGGTATAGGAAGGGTCTCAGAATTGGAATGGGAAGGAGTTGGATATCACATCTCAAGCTATAGGTAGGGTCTCAGGATTGGAATGGGAAGGAGTTTGATATCAAATCTCATGCCATAGTATGGGTCTCAGGTTTGGTAGAAGCATTGGGATATCACATCTCATGCTATCGGAAGGGTATCAGTATTGGATTTGGAAGGAGTTGGATATCCCATCTCATGCTATAGGAAGGGTCTCAGGTTGGAATGGGAAGGAATTGGATATCACATTTCATGTTATAGGAAGGCTCTCAGGTTTGGAAGGGGAAGGAGTTGGATATCACATTTCATGTTAGAGGAAGGATCTCAGGTTTGGTATTAGAGGCCTTGAGATATCACATCTCATGCTATAGGAAGGGTCTCAGGATTGGAATGGGAAGGAGTTGGATATCACATCTCAAGCTATAGGAAGGGTCTCAGGTTTGGTATAAGCATTGAGATATCACATCTCATGGGGTCTCAGGGTCTCAGGATTGGAATGGGAAGGAGTTGGATATCACATCTCATGTTATAGGAAAGATCTCAGGTTTGGTATTAGAAGCATTGAGACATCACATCTCATGTTATAGGAAGGGTCTCAGGATTGGAATGGGAAGAAGTTGGATATCACATCTCATGCTATAGGAAGAGTCTCAGGTTTGGAAGGGGAAGGAGTTGGATATCCAATCTCATGTTATAGGACTGGTCTCGGGTTTGGTATTAGAAGCATTGAGATATCACATTGCATGCTGTAGGAAGGTTCTCAGGTTTGGAATGGGGAGGAATTGGATATCACATCTCATGTCATAGGAAGGATCTCAGGTTTGGTATTAGAAGCATTGAGATATCACATCTCATGCTATAGGAATGGTCTCAGGATTGGAATGGGAAGGAGTTGGATATTACACTCTTGCTATAGGAAGGGTCTCATGTTTGGAATGGGAAGGAGTTGGATATCACATATGCTATAGGAAGGGTCTCAGGTTTGGACCGGGAAGGAGTTGGATATCACATCTCATGTTATAGGAAGGGTCTCAGGTTTGGTATAAGCATTGAGATATCACATCTCTGCTATCGGAAGTGTCTCAGGATTGGAATGGGAAGGAGTTGGATATCCCATCTCATGTTATAGGACGGGTCTCAGGTTTGTTATTAGAATCATTGAGATATCATATTGCATGCTGTAGGAAGGGTCTAAGGATTGGAATGGGAAGGAGTTGGATATCACATCTTATGCTATAGGAAGGGTCTCAGGTTTGGAACGGGAAGGAGTTGGATATCACATCTCATGTTATAGGAAGAGTCTCAGGTTTGGTATAAGCATTGAGATATCACATCTCTGCAATCGGAAGTGTCTCAGGATTGGGATGGGAAGGAGTTGGATATCACATCTCATGCTATAGGAAGGGTCTCAGGTTTGGAACGGGAAGGAGTTGGATATCCCATCTCATGTTATAGGACGGGTCTCAGGTTTGGTATTAGAAGCATTGAGATATCACATCGCATGCTGTAGGAAGGGTCTGAGGATTGGAATGGGAAGGAGTTGGATATTACATTCTTGCTATAGGAAGGGTCTCATGTTTGGAATGGGAAGGAGTTGGATATCACATATGCTATAGGAAGGGTCTCAGGTTTGGAAAGGGAAGGAGTTGGATATCACATCTCATGCTATAGGAAGGGTCTCAGGTTTGGAATAAGCATTGAGATATCACATCTCTGCTATCGGAAGTGTCTCAGGATTGGAATGGGAAGGAGTTGGATATCACATCTCATGTTATAGGACGGGTCTCAGGTTTGTTATTAGAATCATTGAGATATCATATTGTATGATGTAGGAAGGGTTTAAGGATTGGAATGGGAAGGTCTTGGATATCACATCTCATGCTATAGGTAGGCTCTCAGGTTTGGAAAGGGAAGGAGTTGGATATCACATTTCATGTTAGGGGAAGGATTTCAGGTTTGTATTAGAGGCATTGAGATATCACATCTCATGCTATAGGAAGGGTCTCAGGATTGGAATGGGAAGGAGTTGCATATGACATCTCAGGCCATAGGAAGGGTCTCAGGTTTGGTATAAGCATTGAGATATCACATCTCTGCTATCGGAAGGGTCTCAGGATTGGAATGGGAAGGAGTTGGATATCCCAAATCATGTTATAGGAAGGGTCTCAGGTTTGGTATTAGAAGCATTGAGATATCACATCTCATGCTATAGGAAGGGTCTCAGGATTGGAATGGGGAGGACTTGGATGTCACATCTCATGTTATAGGGAGGGTCTCAAGTTTGATATTAGAAGCATTGAGATAACAAATCTCATGATATCGGAAGGGTCTCAGGATTGGAATGGGAAGGAATTGGATATCACATCTCATGATAAAGGAAGGGTCTAAGGTTTGGAAGGGGAAGGATTTGGATATCACATCTCATGTTATAGGACGGGTCTCAGGTTTGGTATTAGAAGCATTGAGATATCAAGTCTCATGGTATAGGAAGGGTCTCAGAATTGGAATGGGAAGGAGTTGGATATCACATCTCAAGCTATAGGTAGGGTCTCAGGATTGGAATGGGAAGGAGTTTGATATCACATCTCATGCCATAGTATGGGTCTCAGGTTTCGTAGAAGCATTGGGATATCACATCTCATGCTATCGGAAGGGTATCAGTATTGGATTTGGAAGGAGTTGGATATCCCATCTCATGCTATAGGAAGGGTCTCAGGTTGGAATGGGAAGGAATTGGATATCACATTTCATGTTATAGGAAGGCTCTCAGGTTTGGAAGGGGAAGGAGTTGGATATCACATTTCATGTTAGAGGAAGGATCTCAGGTTTGGTATTAGAGGCCTTGAGATATCACATCTCATGCTATAGGAAGGGTCTCAGGATTGGAATGGGAAGGAGTTGGATATCACATCTCAAGCTATAGGAAGGGTCTCAGGTTTGGTATAAGCATTGAGATATCACATCTCATGCTATAGGAAGGGTCTCAGGATTGGAATGGGAAGGAGTTGGATATCACATCTCATGTTATAGGAAAGATCTCAGGTTTGGTATTAGAAGCATTGAGACATCACATCTCTCATGTTATAGGAAGGGTCTCAGGATTGGAATGGGAAGAAGTTGGATATCACATCTCATGCTATAGGAAGAGTCTCAGGTTTGGAAGGGGAAGGAGTTGGATATCCAATCTCATGTTATAGGACTGGTCTCGGGTTTGGTATTAGAAGCATTGAGATATCACATCTCATGCTATAGGAATGGTCTCAGGATTGGAATGGGAAGGAGTTGGATATTACACTCTTGCTATAGGAAGGGTCTCATGTTTGGACCGGGAAGGAGTTGGATATCACATCTCATGTTATAGGAAGGGTCTCAGGTTTGGTATAAGCATTGAGATATCACATCTCTGCTATCGGAAGTGTCTCAGGATTGGAATGGGAAGGAGTTGGATATCCCATCTCATGTTATAGGACGGGTCTCAGGTTTGTTATTAGAATCATTGAGATATCATATTGCATGCTGTAGGAAGGGTCTAAGGATTGGAATGGGAAGAACTTGGATATCACATCTCATGCTATAGGTAGGCTCTCAGGTTTGTAAAGGGAAGGAGTTGGATATCACATTTCATGTTAGAGGACGGATCTCAGGTTTGGTATTAGAGGCTTTGAGATATCACATCTCATGCTATAGGAAGAGTCTCAGGATTGGAATGGGAAGGAGTTGGATATCACATCTCATGCTATAGGAAGGGTCTCAGGTTTGGTATAAGCATTGAGATATCACATCTCATGCTATAGGAAGGGTCTCGGGATTGGAATGGGAAGGAGTTGGATATCACATCTCATGTTATAGGAAGGATCTCAGGTTTGGTATTAGAAGCATTGAGACATCACATCTCATGCTATAGGAAGGGTCTCAGGATTGGAATGGGAAGGAGTTGGATATCACATCTCATGCTATAGGAAGGGTCTCAGGTTTGGTATAAGCAGTGAGATATCACATCTCATGCTATAGGAAGTGTCTCAGGATTGGAATGGGAAGGAGTTGGATATCACATCTCATGCTATAGGAAGGGTCTCAGGTTTGGTATAAGCAGTGAGATATCACATCTCTGCTATCGGAAGGGTCTCAGGATTGGAATGGGAAGGAGTTGGATATTCCCATCTCATGTTATAGGAAGGGTCTCAGGTTTGGTATTAGAAGCATTGAGATATCACATCTCATGCTATAGGAAGGGTCTCAGGATTGGAATGGGAAGGACTTGGATATCACATCTCATGCTATAGGGAGGGTCTCAAGTTTGATATTAGAAGCATTGAGATATCACATCTCATGATATCGGAAGAGTCTCAGGATTGGAATGGGAAGGAGTTGGATATCACATCTCATGATAAAGGAAGGGTCTGAGGTTTGGAAGGGGAAGGATTTGGATATCACATCTCATGTTATAGGACGGCTCTCAGGTTTGGTATTAGAAGCATTGAGATATCAAGTCTCATTGTATAGGAAGGGTCTCAGAATTGGAATGGGAAGGAGTTGGATATCACATCTCAAGCTATAGGAAGGGTCACAGGATTGGAATGGGAAGGAGTTTGATATCACATCTCATGCCATAGTATGGGTCTCAGGTTTGGTAGAAGCATTGGGATATCACATCTCATGCTATCGGAAGGGTATCAGGATTGGATTTGGAAGGAGTTGGATATCCCATCTCATGCTATAGGAAGGGTCTCAGGTTGGAATGGGAAGGAGTTGGATATCACATCTCATGTTATAGGAAGGGTCTCAGGATTGGAATGGGAAGGACTTGGATATCACATCTCATGCTATAGGAAGGCTCTCAGGTTTGCAACGGGAAAGAGTTGGATATCACATTTCATGTTAGAGGTAGGATCTCAAGTTTGGTATTAGAGGCATTGAGATATCACATCTCATGCTATCAGAAGAGTCTCAGAATTGGAATGGGAAGGAGTTGGATATCACATCTCATGCCATAGTATGGGTCTCAGGTTTGGTAGAAGCATTGGGATATCACATCTCATGCTATCGGAAGGATTTCAGGATTGGATTTGGAAGGAGTTTGATATCCCATCTCATGCTATAGGAAGGGTCTCAGGTTAGAATTGGAAGCAGTTTGATATCACATCTCATGCCATAGTATGGGTCTCAGGTTTGGTAGAAGCATTGGGATATCACATCTCATGCTATCGGAAGGGTATCAGGATTGGATTTGGAAGGAGTTGGATATCCCATCTCATGCTATAGGAAGGGTCTCAGGTTGGAATGGGAAGGAGTTGGATATCACATCTCATGTTATAGGAAGGGTCTCAGGATTGGAATGGAAAGGACTTGGATATCATATCTCATGCTATAGGAAGGCTCTCAGGTTTGGAAGGGGAAGGAGTTGGATATCACATTTCATGTTAGAGGAAGGATCTCAGGTTTGGTATTAGAGGCATTGAGATATCACATCTCATGCTATAGGAAGGGTCTCAGTATTGGAATGGGATGGAGTTGGATATCACATCTCAAGCTATAGGAAGGGTCTCAGGTTTGGTATAAGCATTGAGATATCACATCTCATGCTATAGGAATGGTCTCAGGATTGGAATGGGAAGGAGTTGGATATCACATCTCATGTTATAGGAAAGATCTCAGGTTTGGCATTAGAAGCATTGAGATATCACATCTCATGCTATAAGCAGGGTCTCAGGATTGGAATGGGAAGGAGTTGTATATGGCATCTCATGCCATAGGAAGGGTCTCAGGTTTGGTATAAGCATTGAGATATCACATCTCATGCTATAGGAAGGGTCTCAGGATTGGAATGGGAAGGACTTGGATATCACATCTCATGCTATAGGCAGGATCTCAGGTTTGGAAAGGGAAGGAGTTGGATATCATATTTCATGTTAGAGGTAGGATCTCAGGTTTGGTATTAGAGGCATTGAGATATCACATCTCATGCTATCAGAAGGGTCTCAGGATTGGAATGGGAAGGAGTTGGATATCACATCTCATGCTAAAGGGAGGGTCTCAGGTTTGGAAGGGGAAGGATTTGGATATCACATCTCATGTTATAGGAAGGATCTCAGGTTTGGTATTAGAAGCATTGAGATATCACATCTCATGCTATCGGAAGTATCTCAGGTTTGGTATTAGAGGCATTGAGATATCACATCTCATGCTATCATAAGGGTCTCAGGATTGGAATGGGAAGGAGTTGGATATCACATTTCATGCTAAAGGGAGGGTCTCAGGTTTGGAAGGGGAAGGATTTGGATATCACATCATATGTTATAAGAAGGATCTCAGGTTTGGTATTAGAAGCATTGAGATATCACATCTCATGCTATCGGAAGGGTCTCAGGATTGGAATGGGAAGGAGTTGGATATCACATCTTATGCTATAGGAAGGGTCTCAGGTTTGGAACGGGAAGGATTTGGATATCACATCTCATGTTATAGGAAGAGTCTCAGGTTTGGTATAAGCATTGAGATATCACATCTCTGCAATCGGAAGTGTCTCAGGATTGGGATGGGAAGGAGTTGGATATCACATCTCATGCTATAGGAAGGGTCTCAGGTTTGGAACGGGAAGGAGTTGGATATCCCATCTCATGTTATAGGACGGGTCTCAGGTTTGGTATTAGAAGCATTGAGATATCACATCGCATGCTGTAGGAAGGGTCTCAGGATTGGAATGGGAAGGAGTTGGATATTACATTCTTGCTATAGGAAGGGTCTCATGTTTGGAATGGGAAGGAGTTGGATATCACATATGCTATAGGAAGGGTCTCAGGTTTGGAACGGGAAGGAGTTGGATATCACATCTCATGCTATAGGAAGGGTCTCAGGTTTGGAATAAGCATTGAGATATCACATCTCTGCTATCGGAAGTGTCTCAGGATTGGAATGGGAAGGAGTTGGATATCACATCTCATGTTATAGGACGGGTCTCAGGTTTGTTATTAGAATCATTGAGATATCATATTGTATGCTGTAGGAAGGGTCTAAGGATTGGAATGGGAAGGTCTTGGATATCACATCTCATGCTATAGGTAGGCTCTCAGGTTTGGAAAGGGAAGGAGTTGGATATCACATTTCATGTTAGAGGAAGGATCTCAGATTTGGTATTAGAGGCATTGAGATATCACATCTCATGCTATAGGAAGGGTCTCAGGATTGGAATGGGAAGGAGTTGGATATCACATCTCATGCTATAGGAAGGGTCTCAGGTTTGGTATGAACATTGAGATATCACATCTCATGCTATAGGAAGGGTCTCAGGATTGGAATGGGAAGGAGTTGGATATCACATCTGATGTTATAGGAAGGATCTCAGGTTTGGTATTAGAAGCATTGAGACATCACATCTCATGCTATAGGAAGGGTCTCAGGATTGAAATGGGAAGGAGTTGGATATCACATCTCATGCTATAGGAAGGGTCTCAGGTTTGGTATAAGCATTGAGATATCACATCTCATGCTATAGGAAGGGTCTCAGGATTGGAATGGGAAGGAGTTGTATATGACATCTCATGCTATAGGAAGGGTCTCAGGTTTGGTATAAGCATTGAGATATCACATCTCTGCTATCGGAAGGGTCTCAGGATTGGAATGGGAAAGAGTTGGATATCCCATCTCATGTTATAGGAAGAGTCTCGGGTTTGGTATTAGAAGCATTGAGATATCACATCTCATGCTATAGGAAGTGTCTCAGGATTGGAATGGGAAGGAGTTTGATATCACATCTCATGCCATGTATGGGTCTCAGGTTTTGTAGAAGCATTGGGATATCACATCTCATGCTATCGGAAGGGTATCAGGATTGGATTTGGAAGGAGTTGGATATCCCATCTCATGCTATAGGAAGGGTCTCAGGTTGGAATGGGAAGGAATTGGATATCACATCTCATGTTATAGGAAGGGTATCAGGATTGGAATGGGAAGGACTTGGATATCACATCTCATGCTATAGGAAGGCTATCAGGTTTGGAAGGGGAAGGAGTTGCATATCAAATTTCATTTTAGAGGTAGGATCTCAGGTTTGGTATTAGAGGCATTGAGATATCACATCTCATGCTATAGGAAGGGTCTCACGATTGGAATGGGAAGGATTTGGATATCACATCTCATGCTATAGGAAGGGTCTCAGGTTTGGTATAAGCATTGAGATATCACATCTCATGCTATAGAAACGGTCTCAAGATTGTAATGGGAAGGAGTTGGATATCACATCTCATGTTATAGGAAGGATCTCAGATTTGGTATTAGAAGCATTGAGACATCCCATCTCATGCTATAGGAAGGGTCTCAGGATTGGAATGGGAAGGAGTTGGATATCACATCTCATGTTATAGGAAGGGTCTCAGGATTGGAATGGGAAGCACTTCGATATCACATCTCATGTTATAGGAAGGCTCCCAGGTTTAGAAGGGGAAGGAGTTGGATATCACATTTCATGTTAGAGGTAGGATCTCAGGTTTGGTATTAGAGGCATTGAGATATAACATCTCATGCTATCAGAAGGGTCTCAGGATTGGAATGGGAAGGAGTTGGATATCACATCTCATGCTAAAGGGAGGGTCTCAGGTTTGGAAGGGGAAGGATTTGGATATCACATCTCATGCTATAGGAAGGGTCTCAGGATTGGAATGGGAAGGATTTGGATATCACTTCTCATGCTATAGGAAGGGTCTCAGGTTTGGTATAAGCATTGAGATATCACATCTCATGCTATAGGAAGGGTCTCAGGATTGGAATGGGAAGGAGTTGGATATCACATCTCATGCTATAGGTAGGCTCTCAGTTTTGGAAAGGGAAGGTTTTGGATATCACATCTCATGCTATAGGAAGGGTCTCACGATTGGAATGGGAAGGATTTGGATATCACATCTCATGCTATAGGAAGGGTCTCAGGATTGGAATGGGAAGGAGTTGGATATCACATCTCATGCTATAGGAAGGGTCTCAGGAATGGAATGGGAAGGAGTTTTATATGACATCTCATGCCATAGGAAGGATCTCAGGTTTGGTATTAGAAGCATTGAGACATCACATCTCATGTTATAGGAAGGGTCTCAGGATTGGAATGGGAAGGAGTTGGATATCACATCTCATGCTATAGGAAGGGTCTCAGGTTTGGTATAAGCATTGAGATATCACATCCCATGCTATAGGAAGGGTCTCAGGATTGGAATGGGAAGGAGTTGTATATGACATCTCATGCCATAGGAAGGGTCTCAGGTTTGGTATCAGCATTGAGATATCACATCTCTGCTATCGGAAGGGTCTCAGGATTGGAATGGGAAGGAGTTGGATATCCCATCTTATGTTATAGGAAGGGTCTCAGGTTTGGTATTAGAAGCATTGAGATATCACATCTCATGCTATAGGAAGGGTCTCAGGATTGGAATGGGAAGGACTTGAATATCCCATCTCATGCTATAGGGAGGCTCTCACGTTTGGAAAGGGAAGGAGTTGGATATCACATTTCATGTTAGAGGTGGGATCTCAGGTTTGGTATTAGAGGCATTGAATATCACATCTCATGCTATCAGAAGGGTCTCAGGATTGGAATGGGAAGGAGTTGGATATCACATCTCATGCTAAAGGGAGGGTCTCAGGTTTGGAAGGGGAAGGATTTTGATATCACATCTCATGTTATAGGAAGGATCTCAGGTTTGGTATTAGAGGGATTGAGATATCACATCTCATGCTATCGGAAGGGTATCAGGATTGGATTTGGAAGTAGTTGGATATCCCATCTCATGCTATAGGAAGGGTCTCAGGTTGGAATGGGAAGGAGTTGGATATCACATATCATGTTATAGGAAGGGTCTCAGGATTGGAATGGGAAATACTTCGATATCACATCTCATGCTATAGGAAGGCTCTCAGGTTTGCAAGGGGAAGGAGTTGGATATCACATTTCATGTTAGAGGTAGGATCTCAGGTTTGGTATTAGAGGCATTGAGATATCACATCTCATGCTATCAGAAATGTCTCAGGATTGGAATGGGAAGGAGTTGGATATCACATCTCATGCTAAAGGGAGGGTCTCTGGTTTGGAAGGGGAAGGATTTGGATATCACATCTCATGTTATAGGAAGGATCTCAGGTTTGGTATTAGAAGCATTGAGATATCACATCTCATGCTATAGGAAGGGTCTCAGGTTTGGAATGGGAAGGAATTGGATATCACATCTCATGTCATAGGAAGGATCTCAGGTTTGGTATTAGAAGCATTGAGATATCACATCTCATGCTATAGGAATGGTCTCAGGATTGGAATGGGAAGGAGTTGTATATGACATCTCATGCCATAGGAAGGGTCTCAGGTTTGGTATCAGCATTGAGATATCACATATCTGCTATCGGAAGGGTCTCAGGATTGGAATGGGAAGGAGTTGGATATCCCATCTTATGTTATAGGAACGGTCTCAGGTTTGGTATTAGAAGCATTGAGATATCACATCTCATGCTATAGGAAGGGTCTCAGGATTGGAATGGGAAGGACTTGAATATCCCATGTCATGCTATAGGGAGGCTCTCACGTTTGGAAAGGGAAGGAGTTGGATATCACATTTCATGTTAGAGGTAGGATCTCAGGTTTGGTATTAGAGGCATTGAATATCACATCTCATGCTATCAGAAGGGTCTCAGGATTGGAATGGGAAGGAGTTGGATATCACATCTCATGCTAAAGGGAGGGTCTCAGGTTTGGAAGGGGAAGGATTTTGATATCACATCTCATGTTATAGGAAGGATCTCAGGTTTGGTATTAGAGGGATTGAGATATCACATCTCATGCTATCGGAAGGGTATCAGGATTGGATTTGGAAGTAGTTGGATATCCCATCTCATGCTATAGGAAGGGTCTCAGGTTGGAATGGGAAGGAGTTGGATATCACATCTCATGTTATAGGAAGGGTCTCAGGATTGGAATGGGAAATACTTCGATATCACATCTCATGCTATAGGAAGGCTCTCAGGTTTGCAAGGGGAAGGAGTTGGATATCACATTTCATGTTAGAGGTAGGATCTCAGGTTTGGTATTAGAGGCATTGAGATATCACATCTCATGCTATCAGAAATGTCTCAGGATTGGAATGGGAAGGAGTTGGATATCACATCTCATGCTAAAGGGAGGGTCTCTGGTTTGGAAGGGGAAGGATTTGGATATCACATCTCATGTTATAGGAAGGATCTCAGGTTTGGTATTAGAAGCATTGAGATATCACATCTCATGCTATAGGAAGGGTCTCAGGTTTGGAATGGGAAGGAATTGGATATCACATCTCATGTCATAGGAAGGATCTCAGGTTTGGTATTAGAAGCATTGAGATATCACATCTCATGCTATCAGAAATGTCTCAGGATTGGAATGGGAAGGAGTTGGATATCACATCTCATGCTAAAGGGAGGGTCTCTGGTTTGGAAGGGGAAGGATTTGGATATCACATCTCATGTTATAGGAAGGATCTCAGGTTTGGTATTAGAAGCATTGAGATATCACATCTCATGCTATAGGAAGGGTCTCAGGTTTGGAATGGGAAGGAATTGGATATCACATCTCATGTCATAGGAAGGATCTCAGGTTTGGTATTAGAAGCATTGAGATATCACATCTCATGTTATAGGAAGGGTCTCAGGTTTGGTCTAAGCATTGAGATATCACATCTCTGCTATCGGAAGTTTCTCAGGATTGAAATGGGAAGGAGTTGGATATCCCATCTCATGTTATAGGACGGGTCTCAGGTTTGGTAATAGAATCATTGAGATATCACATCTCATGCTGTAGGAAGTGTCTAAGGATTGGAATGGGAAGGACTTGGATATCACATCTCATGCTATAGGTAGACTCTCTGGTTTGGAAAGGGAAGGAGTGGGATATCACATTTCATGTTCAAGGAAGGATCTCAGGTTTGGTATTAGAGGCATTGAGATATCACATCTCATGCTATAGGAAGGGTCTCAGGATTGGAATGGGAAGGATTTGGATATCACATCTCATGCTATAGGAAGGGTCTCAGGTTTGGTATAAGCATTGAGATATCACATCTCATGCTATAGGAAGGGTCTCAGGATTGGAATGGGAAGGAGTTGGATATCACATCTCATGCTATAGGTAGGCTCTCAGGTTTGGAAAGGGAAGGATTTGGATATCACATTTCATGTTAGAGGAAGGATCTCAGGTTTGGTATTAGAGGCATTGAGATATCACATCTCATGCTATAGGAAGGGTCTCACGATTGGAATGGGAAGGATTTGGATATCACATCTCATGCTATAGGAAGGGTCTCAGGTTTGCTATAAGCATTGAAATATCACATCCCATGCTATAGGAAGGGTCTCAGGATTGGAATGGAAGGAGTTGGATATCACATCTCATGTTATAGGAAGGATCTCAGATTTGGTATTAGAAGCATTGAGACATCACATCTCATGCTATAGGAAGGGTCTCAGGATTGGAATGGGAAGGAGTTGGATATCACATCTCATGTTATAGGAAGGGTCTCAGGATTGGAATGGGAAGGACTTCGATATCACATCTCATGTTATAGGAAGGCTCCCAGGTTTGGAAGGGGAAGGAGTTGGATATCACATTTCATGTTAGAGGTAGAATCTCAGGTTTGGTATTAGAGGCATTGAGATATAACATCTCATGCTATCAGAAGGGTCTCAGGATTGGAATGGGAAGGAGTTGGATATCACATCTCATGCTAAAGGGAGGGTCTCAGGTTTGGAAGGGGAAGGATTTGAATATCACATCTCGTGTTATAGGAAGGATCTCAGGTTTGGTATTAGAAGAATTGAAATATCACATCTCATGCTATCGGAAGGATCTCAGGTTTGGTATTAGAAGCATTGAGATATCACATCTCATGCTATCAGAACGGTCTCAGGATTGGAATGGGAAGGAGTTGGATATCACATCTCATGCTAAAGGGAGGGTCTCAGGATTGGAATGGGAAGGACTTGGATATCACATCTCATGTTATAGGAAGGGTCTCAGGTTTGGTATTAGAAGCATTGAGATATCACATCTCATGCTATAGGAATGGTCTCAGGATTGGAATGGGAAGGAGTTGGATATTAGATTCTTGCTATAGAAAGGGTCTCAGGTTTGGAACGGGAAGGAGTTGGATATCACATCTCATGTTATAGGAAGGGTCTCAGGTTTGGTCTAAGCATTGAGATATCACATCTCTGCTATCGGAAGTTTCTCAGGATTGAAATGGGAAGGAGTTGGATATCCCATCTCATGTTATAGGACGGGTCTCAGGTTTGGTAATAGAATCATTGAGATATCACATCTCATGCTGTAGGAAGTGTCTAAGGATTGGAATGGGAAGGACTTGGATATCACATCTCATGCTATAGGTAGACTCTCAGGTTTGGAAAGGGAAGGAGTGGGATATCACATTTCATGTTCAAGGAAGGATCTCAGGTTTGGTATTAGAGGCATTGAGATATCACATCCCATGCTATATGAAGGGTCTCAGGATTGGAATGGGAAGGATTTGGATATCACATCTCATGCTATAGGAAGGGTCTCAGGTTTGGTATAAGCATTGAGATATCACATCTCATGCTATAGGAAGGGTCTCAGGATTGGAATGGGAAGGAGTTGGATATCACATCTCATGCTATAGGTAGGCTCTCAGGTTTGGAAAGGGAAGGATTTGGATATCACATTTCATGTTAGAGGAAGGATCTCAGGTTTGGTATTAGAGGCATTGAGATATCACATCTCATGCTATAGGAAGGGTCTCACGATTGGAATGGGAAGGATTTGGATATCACATCTCATGCTATAGGAAGGGTCTCAGGTTTGCTATAAGCATTGAAATATCACATCCCATGCTATAGGAAGGGTCTCAGGATTGGAATGGAAGGAGTTGGATATCACATCTCATGTTATAGGAAGGATCTCAGATTTGGTATTAGAAGCATTGAGACATCACATCTCATGCTATAGGAAGGGTCTCAGGATTGGAATGGGAAGGAGTTGGATATCACATCTCATGTTATAGGAAGGGTCTCAGGATTGGAATGGGAAGGACTTCGATATCACATCTCATGTTATAGGAAGGCTCCCAGGTTTGGAAGGGGAAGGAGTTGGATATCACATTTCATGTTAGAGGTAGAATCTCAGGTTTGGTATTAGAGGCATTGAGATATAACATCTCATGCTATCAGAAGGGTCTCAGGATTGGAATGGGAAGGAGTTGGATATCACATCTCATGCTAAAGGGAGGGTCTCAGGTTTGGAAGGGGAAGGATTTGAATATCACATCTCGTGTTATAGGAAGGATCTCAGGTTTGGTATTAGAAGAATTGAAATATCACATCTCATGCTATCGGAAGGATCTCAGGTTTGGTATTAGAAGCATTGAGATATCACATCTCATGCTATCAGAACGGTCTCAGGATTGGAATGGGAAGGAGTTGGATATCACATCTCATGCTAAAGGGAGGGTCTCAGGATTAGAATGGGAAGGACTTGGATATCACATCTCATGTTATAGGAAGGGTCTCAGGTTTCGTATTAGAAGCATTGAGATATCACATCTCATGCTATAGGAAGGGTCTCAGGAATGGAATGGGAAGGACTTGGATATCACATCTCATGATAAAGGAAGGGTCTAAGGTTTGGAAGGGGAAGGATTTGGATATCACATCTCATGTTATAGGACGGGTCTCAGGTTTGGTATTAGAAGCATTGTGATATCACATCTCATGCTATAGGAAGTGTCTCAGGATTGGAATGGGAAGGAGTTGGATATCACTTCTCATGCTATAGGAAGGGTTTCAGGTTTGGTAGAAGCATTGAGATATCACATCTCATGCTATAGGAAGAGTCTCAGGTTTGGGAAGGGAAGGATTTGGATTTCACATCTCATGTTATAGGATGGTTCTCATGTTTGGTTTTTGAAGCATTGAGATATCACATCTCATGCTATCGGAAGGGTCTCAGGTTTGGAATGGGAAGGAGTTGGATATCACATCTCATGTTATAGGAAGGATCTCATGTTTGGTATTAGAAGCATTGAGATATCACATCTCATGCTATAGGAAGGGTCTCCGGATTGGAATGTGAAGGATTTGGATATTACATCTCATGCTAAAGGAAGGATCTCAGGTTTGGAATGGGAAGGAGTTGGATATGACATCTCTTGTTATAGGGAGGGTCTCAGGATTTGAATGGCAAGGAGTTGGATATCACATCTCATGCCATAGGAAGGGTCTCAGGTTTGGTATAAGCATTGAGATATCACATCTCTGCTATCGGAAGGGTCTCAGGATTGGATTGGGAAGGAGTTGGATATCCCTTCTCATGCTATAGGAAGGGTCTCAGGTTGGAATGGGAAGGAGTTGGATATCACATCTCATGTTATAGGAAGGGTCTCAGGATTGGAATGGGAAGGATTTGGATATCGCATCTCTTGCTATAGGAAGGGTCTCAGGTTTTTTATTAGAAACATTGAGATATCACATCTCATGCTATAGGAAGGGTTTTAGGATTGGAATGGGAAGTATTTGGATATCACATCTCATGCTAAAGGAAGGTTCTCAGGTTTGGAAGGGGAAGGATTTGGATATCATATCTCATGTTATAGGACGGGACCCAGGTTTGGTATTAGAAGCATTGAGATATCACATCTCATGGTATAGGAAGGGTCTCAGGGTTGGAATGGGAAGGAGTTGGATATCACATCTCATCCAATAGTAAGGGTCTCAGGTTTGGAATGGGAAGGAATTGGATATCACATCTCATGTTATAGGAAGGGTCTCAGGTTTGGTAGAAGCGTTGAGATATCACATCTCTGCTATCGGAAGGGTCTCAGGATTGGATTGGGAAGGAGTTGGATATCCCTTCTCATGCTATAGGAAGGGTCTCAGGATTTGAATGGCAAGGAGTTGGATATCACATATCATGCCATAGGAAGGGTCTCAGGTTTGGCATAAGAAGGAGTTGGATATCCCATCTCATGCTATAGGAAGGGTCTCAGGTTGGAATGGGAAGGAGTTGGATATGACATCTCATGTTATAGGAAGGGTCTCAGGATTGGAATGGGAAGGACTTGGATATCACATCTCATGCTGTAGGAAGGCTCTCAGGTTTGGAAAGGGAAGGAGTTGGATATCACATTTCATGTTAGAGGTAGGATCTCAGGTTTGGTATTAGAGGCATTGAGATATCACATCTCATGCTATCAGAAGGGTATCAGGATTGGAATGGGAAGGAGTGGGATATCACATCTCATGCTAAAGGGAGGGTCTCAGGTTCGGAAGGGGAAGGATTTGGATATCACATCTCATGTTATAGGAAGGATCTCATGTTTGGTATTAGAAGCATTGAGATATCACATCTCATGCTATCGGAAGGATCTCAGGTTTGGTATTAGAAGCATTGAGATATCACATCTCATGCTATAGGAAGGGTCTCAGGATTGGAATGGGAAGGAGTTGGATATCACATCTCATGTTATAGGAAGGATCTCAGGTTTGGTATTAGAAGCATTGAGATATCACATCTCATGCTATAGGACTGGTCTCAGGATTGGAATGGGAAGGAGTTGGATATCACATCTCATGCTAAAGGAAGGGTCTCAGTTTTGGTAGAAGCATTGAGATTTCACATATCATGCTATAGGAAGGGTCTCAGGATTGGAATGGGAAGGAGTTGGATATCACATCTCATGCTATAGGAAGGGTCTCAGGTTTGGTATAAGCATTGAGATATCACATCTCTGCTATCGGAAGGGTCTCAGGATTGGAATGGGAAGGACTTAGATATCACATCTCATGCTATAGGGAGGGTCTCAGTATTGATATTAGAAGCATTGAGATATCACATCTCAAGCTATCGGAAGGGTCTCAGGATTGGAATGGGAAGGAGTTGGATATCACATCTCATGCTATAGGAAGGGTCTCAGGTTAGGAAGGGGAAGGAGTTGGATATCACATTTCATGTTAGAGGAAGGATCTCAGGTTTGGTATTAGAGGCCTTGAGATATCACATCTCATGCTATAGGAAGGGTCTCAGGATTGGAATGGGAAGGAGTTGGATATCACATCTCAAGCTATAGGAAGGGTCTCAGGTTTGGTATAAGCATTGAGATATCACATCTCATGCTATAGGAAGGGTCTCAGGATTGGAATGGGAAGGAGTTGGATATCACATCTCATGTTATAGGAAAGATCTCAGGTTTGGTATTAGAAGCATTGAGACATCACATCTCATGTTATAGGAAGGGTCTTAGGATTGGAATGGGAAGAAGTTGGATATCACATCTCATGCTATAGGAAGGGTCTCAGGTTTGGTATAAGCATTGAGATATCACATCTCATGCTATAGGAAGGGTCTCAGGATTGGAATGGGAAGGAGTTGTATATGACATCTCATGCCATAGGAAGGGTCTCAGGTTTGGTATACGCATTGAGATATCACATCACATGCTATAGGAAGGGTCTCAGGATTGGAATGGGAAGGACTTGAATATCACATCTCATGCTATAGGCAGGGTCTCAGGTTTGGAAAGGGAAGGAGATGGATATCACATTTCATGTTAGAGGTAGGATCTCAGGTTTGGTATTAGAGGCATTGAGATATCACATCTCATGCTATCAGAAGGGTCTCAGGATTGGAATGGGAAGGAGTTGTATATCACATCTCATGCTAAAGGGAGTGTCTCAGGTTTGGAAGGGGAAGGATTTGGAAATCACATCTCATGTTATAGGAAGGATCTCAGGTTTGGTATTAAAAGCATTGAGATATCACATCTCATGCTATCGGAAGTATCTCAGGTTTGGTATTAGAGGCATTGAGATATCACATCTCATGCTATCATAAGGGTCTCAGGATTGGAATGGGAAGGAGTTGGATATCACATCTCATGTTATAGGAAGGATCTCAGGTTTGGTATTAGAAGCATTGAGATATCACATCTCATGCTATAGGAAGGGTCTCAGGATTGGAATGGGAAGGAGTTGGATATCACATCTTATGCTATAGGAAGGGTCTCAGATTTGGTATAAGCAGTGAGATATCACATCTCATGCTATAGGAAGGGTCTCAGGATTGGAATGGGAAGGAGTTGGATATCACATCTCATGCTATAGGAAGGGTCTCAGGTTTGGAACGGGAAGAAGTTAGATATCACATCTCATGTTATAGGAAGAGTCTCAGGTTTGGTATAAGCATTGAGATATCACATCTCTGCTATCGGAGGTGTCTCAGGATTGGGATGGGAAGGAATTGGATATCACATCTCATGCTATAGGAAGGGTATCAGGTTTGGAACGGGAAGGAGTTGGATATCCCATCTCATGTTATAGGGCAGGTCTCAGGTTTGATATTAGAAGCATTGAGATATCACATCTCTGCTATTGGAAGGGTCTCAGGATTGGAATGGGAAGGACTTGGATATCAGAATTCATGTTATAGGAAGGGTCTCAGGTTTGGTATTAGAAGCATTGAGATATCACATCTCATGCTATAGGAAGGGTCTCAGGATTGAAATGGGAAGGACTTGGATATCACATCTCATGTTATAGGAAGGGTCTCAGGTTTGGTATTAGAAGCATTGAGATATCACATCTCATGCTATAGGAAGGGTCTCAGGAATGGAATGGGAAGGACTTGGATATCACATCTCATGATAAAGGAAGGGTCTAAGGTTTGGAAGGGGAAGGATTTGGATATCACATCTCATGTTATTGGAGCGGTCTCAGGTTTGGTATTAGAAGCATTGAGATATCAAGTCTCATGGTATAGGACGGGAGTTTGATATCACATCTCATGCCATGGTATGGGTCTCAGGTTTTGTAGAAGCATTGGGATATCACATCTCATGCTATCGGAAGGGTATCAGGATTGGATTTGGAAGGAGTTGGATATCCCATCTCATGCTATAGGAAGTGTCTCAGGATTGGAATGGGAAGGAGTTGGATATCACTTCTCATGCTATAGGAAGGGTTTCAGGTTTGGTAGAAGCATTGAGATATCACATCTCATGCTATAGGAAGAGTCTCAGGTTTGGGAAGGGAAGGATTTGGATTTCACATCTCATGTTATAGGATGGTTCTCATGTTTGGTTTTTGAAGCATTGAGATATCACATCTCATGCTATCGGAAGGGTCTCAGGTTTGGAATGGGAAGGAGTTGGATATCACATCTCATGTTATAGGAAGGATCTCATGTTTGGTATTAGAAGCATTGAGATATCACATCTCATGCTATAGGAAGGGTCTCCGGATTGGAATGTGAAGGATTTGGATATTACATCTCATGATAAAGGAAGGATCTCAGGTTTGGAATGGGAAGGAGTTGGATATGACATCTCTTGTTATAGGGAGGGTCTCAGGATTTGAATGGCAAGGAGTTGGATATCACATCTCATGCCATAGGAAGGGTCTCAGGTTTGGTATAAGCATTGAGATATCACATCTCTGCTATCAGAAGGGTCTCAGGATTGGATTGGGAAGGAGTTGGATATCCCTTCTCATGCTATAGGAAGGGTCTCAGGTTGGAATGGGAAGGAGTTGGATATCACATCTCATGTTATAGGAAGGGTCTCAGGATTGGAATGGGAAGGATTTGGATATCGCATCTCTTGCTATAGGAAGGGTCTCAGGTTTTTTATTAGAAACATTGAGATATCACATCTCATGCTATAGGAAGGGTTTTAGGATTGGAATGGGAAGTATTTGGATATCACATCTCATGCTAAAGGAAGGTTCTCAGGTTTGGAAGGGGAAGGATTTGGATATCATATCTCATGTTATAGGACGGGACCCAGGTTTGGTATTAGAAGCATTGAGATATCACATCTCATGGTATAGTAAGGGTCTCAGGTTTGGAATGGGAAGGAATTGGATATCACATCTCATGTTATAGGAAGGGTCTCAGGTTTGGTAGAAGCGTTGAGATATCACATCTCTGCTATCGGAAGGGTCTCAGGATTGGATTGGGAAGGAGTTGGATATCCCTTCTCATGCTATAGGAAGGGTCTCAGGATTTGAATGGCAAGGAGTTGGATATCACATATCATGCCATAGGAAGGGTCTCAGGTTTGGCATAAGAAGGAGTTGGATATCCCATCTCATGCTATAGGAAGGGTCTCAGGTTGGAATGGGAAGGAGTTGGATATGACATCTCATGTTATAGGAAGGGTCTCAGGATTGGAATGGGAAGGACTTGGATATCACATCTCATGCTGTAGGAAGGCTCTCAGGTTTGGAAAGGGAAGGAGTTGGATATCACATTTCATGTTAGAGGTAGGATCTCAGGTTTGGTATTAGAGGCATTGAGATATCACATCTCATGCTATCAGAAGGGTATCAGGATTGGAATGGGAAGGAGTGGGATATCACATCTCATGCTAAAGGGAGGGTCTCAGGTTCGGAAGGGGAAGGATTTGGATATCACATCTCATGTTATAGGAAGGATCTCATGTTTGGTATTAGAAGCATTGAGATATCACATCTCATGCTATCGGAAGGATCTCAGGTTTGGTATTAGAAGCATTGAGATATCACATCTCATGCTATAGGAAGGGTCTCAGGATTGGAATGGGAAGGAGTTGGATATCACATCTCATGTTATAGGAAGGATCTCAGGTTTGGTATTAGAAGCATTGAGATATCACATCTCATGCTATAGGACTGGTCTCAGGATTGGAATGGGAAGGAGTTGGATATCACATCTCATGCTAAAGGAAGGGTCTCAGTTTTGGTAGAAGCATTGAGATTTCACATATCATGCTATAGGAAGGGTCTCAGGATTGGAATGGGAAGGAGTTGGATATCACATCTCATGCTATAGGAAGGGTCTCAGGTTTGGTATAAGCATTGAGATATCACATCTCTGCTATCGGAAGGGTCTCAGGATTGGAATGGGAAGGACTTAGATATCACATCTCATGCTATAGGGAGGGTCTCAGTATTGATATTAGAAGCATTGAGATATCACATCTCAAGCTATCGGAAGGGTCTCAGGATTGGAATGGGAAGGAGTTGGATATCACATCTCATGCTATAGGAAGGGTCTCAGGTTAGGAAGGGGAAGGAGTTGGATATCACATTTCATGTTAGAGGAAGGATCTCAGGTTTGGTATTAGAGGCCTTGAGATATCACATCTCATGCTATAGGAAGGGTCTCAGGATTGGAATGGGAAGGAGTTGGATATCACATCTCAAGCTATAGGAAGGGTCTCAGGTTTGGTATAAGCATTGAGATATCACATCTCATGCTATAGGAAGGGTCTCAGGATTGGAATGGGAAGGAGTTGGATATCACATCTCATGTTATAGGAAAGATCTCAGGTTTGGTATTAGAAGCATTGAGACATCACATCTCATGTTATAGGAAGGGTCTTAGGATTGGAATGGGAAGAAGTTGGATATCACATCTCATGCTATAGGAAGGGTCTCAGGTTTGGTATAAGCATTGAGATATCACATCTCATGCTATAGGAAGGGTCTCAGGATTGGAATGGGAAGGAGTTGTATATGACATCTCATGCCATAGGAAGGGTCTCAGGTTTGGTATACGCATTGAGATATCACATCACATGCTATAGGAAGGGTCTCAGGATTGGAATGGGAAGGACTTGAATATCACATCTCATGCTATAGGCAGGGTCTCAGGTTTGGAAAGGGAAGGAGATGGATATCACATTTCATGTTAGAGGTAGGATCTCAGGTTTGGTATTAGAGGCATTGAGATATCACATCTCATGCTATCAGAAGGGTCTCAGGATTGGAATGGGAAGGAGTTGTATATCACATCTCATGCTAAAGGGAGTGTCTCAGGTTTGGAAGGGGAAGGATTTGGAAATCACATCTCATGTTATAGGAAGGATCTCAGGTTTGGTATTAAAAGCATTGAGATATCACATCTCATGCTATCGGAAGTATCTCAGGTTTGGTATTAGAGGCATTGAGATATCACATCTCATGCTATCATAAGGGTCTCAGGATTGGAATGGGAAGGAGTTGGATATCACATCTCATGTTATAGGAAGGATCTCAGGTTTGGTATTAGAAGCATTGAGATATCACATCTCATGCTATAGGAAGGGTCTCAGGATTGGAATGGGAAGGAGTTGGATATCACATCTTATGCTATAGGAAGGGTCTCAGATTTGGTATAAGCAGTGAGATATCACATCTCATGCTATAGGAAGGGTCTCAGGATTGGAATGGGAAGGAGTTGGATATCACATCTCATGCTATAGGAAGGGTCTCAGGTTTGGAACGGGAAGGAGTTAGATATCACATCTCATGTTATAGGAAGAGTCTCAGGTTTGGTATAAGCATTGAGATATCACATCTCTGCTATCGGAGGTGTCTCAGGATTGGGATGGGAAGGAATTGGATATCACATCTCATGCTATAGGAAGGGTATCAGGTTTGGAACGGGAAGGAGTTGGATATCCCATCTCATGTTATAGGGCAGGTCTCAGGTTTGATATTAGAAGCATTGAGATATCACATCTCTGCTATTGGAAGGGTCTCAGGATTGGAATGGGAAGGACTTGGATATCAGAATTCATGTTATAGGAAGGGTCTCAGGTTTGGTATTAGAAGCATTGAGATATCACATCTCATGCTATAGGAAGGGTCTCAGGATTGAAATGGGAAGGACTTGGATATCACATCTCATGTTATAGGAAGGGTCTCAGGTTTGGTATTAGAAGCATTGAGATATCACATCTCATGCTATAGGAAGGGTCTCAGGAATGGAATGGGAAGGACTTGGATATCACATCTCATGATAAAGGAAGGGTCTAAGGTTTGGAAGGGGAAGGATTTGGATATCACATCTCATGTTATTGGACCGGTCTCAGGTTTGGTATTAGAAGCATTGAGATATCAAGTCTCATGGTATAGGACGGGAGTTTGATATCACATCTCATGCCATGGTATGGGTCTCAGGTTTTGTAGAAGCATTGGGATATCACATCTCATGCTATCGGAAGGGTATCAGGATTGGATTTGGAAGGAGTTGGATATCCCATCTCATGCTATAGGAAGGGTCTCAGGTTGGAATGGGAAGGAGTTGGATATGACATCTCATGTTATAGGAAGGGTCTCAGGATTGGAATGGGAAGGACTTGGATATCACATCTCATGCTGTAGGAAGGCTCTCAGGTTTGGAAAGGGAAGGAGTTGGATATCACATTTCATGTTAGAGTTAGGATCTCAGGTTTGGTATTAGAGGCATTGAGATATCACATCTCATGCTATCAGAAGGGTATCAGGATTGGAATGGGAAGGAGTTGGATATCACATCTCATGCTAAAGGGAGGGTCTCAGGTTCAGAAGGGGAAGGATTTGGATATCACATCTCATGTTATAGGAAGGATCTCAGGTTTGGTATTAGAAGCATTGAGATATCACATCTCATGCTATCGGATGGATCTCAGGTTTGGTATTAGAAGCATTGAGATATCACATCTCATGCTATAGGAAGGGTCTCAGGATTGGAATGGGAAGGAGTTGGATATCACATCTCATGTTATAGGAAGGATCTCAGGTTTGGTATTAGAAGCATTGAGATATCACATCTCATGCTATAGGACTGGTCTCAGGATTGGAATGGGAAGGAGTTGGATATCACATCTCATGCTAAAGGAAGGGTCTCAGTTTTGGTAGAAGCATTGAGATTTCACATATCATGCTATAGGAAGGGTCTCAGGATTGGAATGGGAAGGAGTTGGATATCACATCTCATGCTATAGGAAGGGTCTCAGGTTTGGTATAAGCATTGAGATATCACATCTCTGCTATCAGAAGGGTCTCAGGATTGGAATGGGAAGGACTTAGATATCACATCTCATGCTATAGGGAGGGTCTCAGTATTGATATTAGAAGCATTGAGATATCACATCTCAAGCTATCGGAAGGGTCTCAGGATTGGAATGGGAAGGAGTTGGATATCACATCTCATGTTATAGGAAGAGTCTCATGCTAAGACCTGATAGACCCTTCCTATAACATGAGATGGGAATATCCAACTCCTTCCCATTCCAATCCTGAGACCCTTCCGATAGCAGAGATGTGATATCTCAATGCTTATACCAAACCTGAGACCCTTCCTATAGCATGAGATGTGATATCCAACTCCTTCCCATTCCAATACTGAGACCCTTCCTATAGCATGAGATGTGATATCTCAATGCTTCTAATATCAAACTTGAGACCCTCCCTATAGCATGAGATGTGATATCCAAGTCCTTCCCATTCCAATCCTGAGACACTTCCTATAGCATGAGATGTGATATCTCAATGCTTCTAATACCAAACCTGAGACTCTTCCTATAACATGAGATGGGATATCCAACTCCTTCCCATTCCAATCCTGAGACCCTTCCGAAAGCAGAGATGTGATATCTCAATGCTTATACCAAACCTGAGACCCTTCCTATGGCATGAGATGTCATATACAGATCCTTCCCATTCCAATCCTGAGACCCTTCCTATAGCATGAGATGTGATATTTCAATGCTTATACCAAACCTAAAACCCTTCCTATAGCATGAGATGTGATATCCAACTCCTTCCCATTCCAATCCTGAGACCCTTCCTATAGCATGAGATGTGATATCCAATGGCTCTAATACCAAACCTGAGATCCTTCCTCTAACATGAAATGTGATATCCAACTCCTTCCCTTTCCAAACCTGAGAGCCTACCTATAGCATGAGATGTGATATCAAAGTCCTTCCCATTCCAATCCTTAGACCCTTCCTACAGCATGCAATATGATATCTCAATGATTCTAATAACAAACCTGAGACCCGTCCTATAACATGAGATGTGATATCCAACTCCTTCCCATTCCAATCCTGAGACACTTCCGATAGCAGAGATGTGATATCTCAATGCTTATACCAAACCTGAGACCCTTCCTATAACATGAGATGTGATATCCAATTCCTTCCCATTCCAAACCTGAGACCCTTCCTACAGCATGTGATGTGATATCTCAATGCTTCTAATACCAAACCTGAGACCAGTCCTATAACATGAGATGGGATATCCAACTCCTTCCCGTTCCAAACCTGAGACCCTTCCTATAGCATGAGATGTGATATCCAACTCCTTCCCGTTCCAAACCTGAGATCCTTCCTATAGCATGAGATGTGATATCCAACTCCTTCCCATTCCAATCCTGAGACCCTTATGATAGCATGAGATGTAATATCTCAATGCCTCTAATACCAAATCTGAGATTCTTCCGATAGCATGAGATGTGATATCTCAATGCTTCTTATACCAAACCTGAGATCCTTCCTATAACATGAGATGTGATATCCAAATCCTTCCCCTTCCAAACCTGAGACCCTCCCTTTAGCATGAGATGTGATATCCAAGTCCTTCCCATTCCAATCCTGAGACCCTTCCTATAGCATGTGATGTGATATCTCAATGCTTATACCAAACCTGAGACCCTTCCTATGGCATGAGATGTCATATACAACTCCTTCCCATTCCAATCCTGAGCCCTTCCTATATCATGAGATGTGATATCTCAATGCTTATACCAAACCTGAGACTCTTCCTATAGCATGAGATGTGATATCCAACTTCTTCCCATTCCAATCCTGAGACCCTTCCTATAACATGAGATGTGATGTCTCAATGCTTCTAATACCAAACCTGAGATCTTTCCTATAACATGAGATGTGATATCCAACTCCTTCCCATTCCAATCCTGAGACCCTTCCTATAGCATGTGATGTGATATCTCAATGCTTATACCAAACCTGAGACCCTTCCTATAGCTTGAGATGTGATATCCAACTCCTTCCCATTCCAATCCTGAGACCCTTCCTATAGCATGAGATGTGATATCTCAATACTTCTAATACCAAACCTGAGATCCTTCTGATAACATGAGATGTGATATCCAAATCCTTCCCCTTCCAAACCTGAGACCCTCCCTTTAGCATGAGATGTGATATCCAACTCCTTCCGATTCCAATCCTGAGACCATTCTGATAGCATGAGATGTGATATCTCAATGCTTCTAATACCAAACCTGAGATCCTTCCGATAGCATGAGATGTGATATCTCAATGCTTCTAATACCAAACCTGAGATCCTTCCTATAACATGAGATGTGATATCCAAATCCTTCCCCTTCCAAACCTGAGACCCTCCCTTTAGCATGAGATGTGATATCCAACTCCTTCCCATTCCAATCCTGAGACCCTTCTGATAGCATGAGATGTGATATCTCAATGCCTCTAATACCAAACCTGAGATCCTACCTCTAACATGAAATGTGATATCCAACTCTTTCCCCTTCCAAACCTGAGAGCCTTCCTATAGCATGAGATGTGATATCCAAGTCCTTCCCATTCCAATCCTGAGACCCTTCATATAACATGAGATGTGATATCCAACTCCTTCCCATTCCAACCTGAGACCCTTCGTATAGCATGAGATGGGATATCCAGCTCCTTCCAAATCCAATCCTGATACCCTTCCGATAGCATGAGACGTGATATCCCAATGCTTATACCAAAGCTGAGACCCATACTATTGCATGAGATGTGATATCAAACTCCTTCCCATTCCAATCCTGAGACCCTTCCTATAGCTTGAGATGTGATATCCAACTCTTTCTGATTCCAATTCTGAGACCCTTCCTATACCATGAGACTTGATATCTCAGTGCTTCTAATACCAAACCTGAGACCCGTCCTATAACATGAGATGTGATATCCAAATCCTTCCCCTTCAAACCTTAGACCCTTCCTTTATCATGAGATGTGATATCCAACTCCTTCCCATTCCAATCCTGAGACCCTTCCGATATCGTGAGATGTGATATCTCAATGCTTCTAATATCAAACTTGAGACCCTCCCTATAGCATGAGATGTGATATCCAAGTCCTTCCCATTCCAATCCTGAGACCCTTCCTATAGCATGAGATGTGATATCTCAATGCTTCTAATACCAAACCTGAGACCCTTCCTATAACATGAGATGGGAATATCCAACTCTTCCCATTCCAATCCTGAGACCCTTCCGATAGAAGAGATGTGATATCTCAATGCTCATACCAAACCTGAGATCCTTCCTATAGCATGAGATGTGATATCCTACTCCTTCCCATTCCAATCCTGAGACCCTTCCTATAGCATAAGATGTGATATCTCAATGCTTCTAATATCAAACTTGAGACCCTCCCTATAGCATGAGATGTGATATCCAAGTCCTTCCCATTCCAATCCTGAGACACTTCCTATAGCATGAGATGTGATATCTCAATGCTTCTAATACCAAACCTGAGACTCTTCCTATAACATGAGATGGGATATCCAACTCCTTCCCATTCCAATCCTGAGACCCTTCCGATAGCAGAGATGTGATATCTCAAAGCTTATACCAAACCTGAGACCCTTCCTATGGCTTGAGATGTCATATACAACTCCTTCCCATTCCAATCCTGAGACCCTTCCGATAGCATGAGATGTGATATCTCAATGCTTATACCAAGCCTGAGACCCTTCCTATAGCATGAGATGTGATATCCAACTCCTTCCCATTCCAATCCTGAGACCCTTCCTATAGCATGAGATGTGATGTCTCAATGCTTCTAATACCAAACCTGAGATCCTTCGTTTAACATGAGATGTGATATCCAACTCCTTCCATTCCAATCCTGAGACCCTTCCTATAGCATGAGATGTGATATCTCAATGCTTATACCAAACCTGAGACCCTTCCTATAGCATGAGATGTGATATCCAACTCCTTCCCATTCCAATCCTGAGACCCTTCCTATAGCATGAGATGTGATATCTCAATGCCTCTAATACCAAACCTGAGATCCTTCCTCTAACATGAAATGTGATATCCAACTCCTTCCCTTTCCAAACCTGAGAGCCTATCCATAGCATGAGATGTGATATCCAAGTCCTTCCCATTCCAATCCTTAGACCCTTCCTACAGCATGCAATATATATGATATCTCAATGATTCTAATAACAATCCCGAGACCCGTCCTATAACATGAGATGGGATATCCAACTCCTTCCCATCCCAATCCTGAGAAACTTCCGATTGCAGAGATGTGATATCTCAATGCTTATACCAAACCTGAGACTCTTCCTATAACATGAGATGTGATATCTGTTAGGAAAGATTTCGTAATTGTAGGTAATTTTCCTTCCATGTGGCAACCCCTAAACTTTTTGCTGTTGTTTTTCACCTTGTTCTCGACTTTGCCAGAGAAGTGCAGCCTTCTGCCGCACTCCTCTGGGCTTTCGCTCCTTTCTTACGGGGAAACTTGCATGGCCTTAAGACAGTCAGTACCGGGAAACGCTGTTTTCCGTAGTTTCTTTTATCATGTTGCGGCTTTCGTGCAACATGACACAAGAGGGCACTGTAAGCTAAGTTACTGCTCTCTTGGGATTCTAGCCTTCTACAGGCCCTAGATACTCTTTCAGGATTGTAACTGATCGGTGCAAGTGATTCACGGACGGTGAATGGTGGCAGCGATCGTTTCTTGTGTTTTGAGCTCCTTTTGGCGTTCTAAGCGCGTTTCTCGCACTTAACCCAAAATGATGGCCTGGCTCCCAAAATTGGCCAGACCACGAGGCTCCTTTATCCTGTCCGCTGACCGTCTTGCTCCCTTCACCTTCCCCAGGTCGAGCCGACCCGGGGCCTTCCTTATTTGGGCATGTACTTTCCCGCGAAACACGGATGCTTTCGCGGGCTTCTACATGTCTTGTGTGTGCCTCCAGGATGTGGGCTGGGATGTCTGGTCCCGTGTGAATGCCTGGGACCACCGTGGTCCGTGATAGGTCCACGAATGGTGTGAGTGTTGATGAGCGGATCTCCCATTGGGTCCCCACCGTTTTGGCACGAAGGGAACCGTGGATAAGAGGGGGCTGGAAACACCACTACCATGTCGATCTCCTGAGTTCTCACGAACGAAGGAATACAGGAGCCAAGTATCCTGCAACCAAGAGGCTGAACCGAGGAATCGCTGGTGACCCGCTGAAGGACTGCTCCTCTGCACTGCTGTCGCCTTGTTAAACCCTTTTCACCTTTGATCGAACCAGAAGGCCTGTACTAGTACTTCGACCCTTGGAATAGCGGGGACAGCTATTCTCGGCATCTTCACCAGCTCCTGCTAGTAAGCCTTCGGAAGCGTCTCTGGCCCATCCAGCAGACTGACCAGCCTACACAGGAGTCTTGCTCTGTAACTGCCACCAGGTTGTGTAGTATATCGAGTCCTTGTCACTCTCACACGATTCGTACACTTGGCGTTCCCAGGTCTGAAGTGAGTAGTGTACATTTGGCTCAGATACACACGGCCGCTCCGTTGCCCTGCTGTGGTAACAAACTGTGCGGGTTCCTTCGTTTGGGACGTCTTTTACTCAACTCTGCTGCTGCAGACTCAACACGACGACGAGACATCCCCTGCTCTTCTGAACCTGCCAGCGACTGAAACTGACGCAGAGAAGCCTGGGTCTGCTTGCATCGGGGACCGGTGAGTAGCATAGCTAGGAACTGGTCGCCCTCCTGCAGGAACCCATAGCTTTTCCCCGCTGTGTCAAAACAGCATGCCTTTCCGTACTCGCGCTCTGCTTCTGCCCTTGAGTCGCGGAACACTGTTCTTCTTCGTTTGTGCACTAAACTGAACTGCCTGATCTCCCTCGAAGAGACTCCCCTTTTGCCCGTTGGCACCAGCGTGTGCAGGTACTTTTGAGCACAAGGCTCCACTCTTCGTAGGGCTCGGACTTCCTTTTAGTTAGGTGCCTCTGAAGGCGGACTGGGTCTAAGCATTATTTCGCACTGCCTGTTTTAGTTCCCTTTTAGGTGGACTACACATTTCGTGCATCTAACGCTTGAGACTTGTTTGTATTTGTATATATATTGTATTGGTATGGTATGTGTTGGTTTACTAGAGTTGTATTGTGATTTCTCGCTACGGTCATTGTTTTAAAGGCCTTGGAATAAATGTGTATATATTTTTAATATAGCACCTGTTTGGAGTAGTTTGTAAGTGTCCTTGCTTTGTGTGCTCATTGCGGGCTTTCAGTCACCCTCACCTCTCTTGAGACCTAGTCTTGACCGCCGCGATCGCTACCTTGATTGGTCTGGCTTGTCCAGAGGTTACCCTGTTCCAAGAAATTAGGTTGGCCATCTGAACTTCTGCGCCACCAGGACAGAGTTCAGAAATCCGTCTTAACAATATCCAACTCCTTCCCATTCCAAACCTGAGACCCTTCCTATAGCATGAGATGTGATATCCAACTCCTTCCCATCCCAATCCTGAGACATTTCCGATTGCAGAGATGTGATATCTCAATGCTTATACCAAACCTGAGACTCTTCCTATAACATGAGATGTGATATCCAACTCCTTCCCGTTCCAAACCTGAGACCCTTCCTATAGCATGAGATGTGATATCCAACTCCTTCCCATTCCAATCCTGAGACCCTTCCGATAGCATGAGATGTGATATCTCAATGCTTCTAATACCAAACCTGAGATCCTTCCTATAACATGTGATGTGATATCCAAATTCTTCCCCTTCCAAACCTGAGACCCTCCCTTTAGCATGAGATGTGATATCCAACTCCTTCCCATTCCAATCCTGAGACCCTTATGATAGCATGAGATGTGATATCTCAATGCCTCTAATACCAAACCTGAGATCCTTCCTATAACATGAGATGTGATATCCAAATCCTTCCCCTTCCAAACCTGAGACCCTCCCTTTAGCATGAGATGTGATATCCAACTCCTTCCCATTCCAATCCTGAGACCCTTCTGATAGCATGAGATGTGATATCTCAATGCCTCTAATACCAAACCTGATATCCTACCTCTAACATGAAATGTGATATCCAACTCCTTCCCTTTCCAAACCTGAGACCCTGCCTATAGCATGAGATGTGATATCCAAGTCCTTCCCATTCCAATCCTGAGACCCTTCCTATAGCATGTGATGTGATATCTCAATGCTTATACCAAACCTGAGACCCTTCCTATGGCATGAGATGTCATATACAACTCCTTCCCATTCCAATCCTGAGACCCTTCCTATAGCATGTGATGTGATATCTCAATGCTTATACCAAACCTGAGACCCTTCCTATAGCTTGAGATGTGATATCCAACTCCTTCCCATTCCAATCCTGAGACCCTTCCTATAGTATGAGATGTGATATCTCAATACTTCTAATACCAAACCTGAGATCCTTCCGATAACATGAGATGTGATATCCAAATCCTTCCCCTTCCAAACCTGAGACCCTCCCTTTAGCATGAGATGTGATATCCAACTCCTTCCCATTCCAATCCTGAGACCCTTCTGATAGCATGAGATGTGATATCTCAATGCTTCTAATACCAAACCTGAGATCCTTCCGATAGCATGAGATGTGATATCTCAATGCTTCTAATACCAAACCTGAGCTCCTTCTTATAACATGAGATGTGATATGCAAATCCTTCCCCTTCCAAACCTGAGACCCTCCCTTTAGCATGCGATGTGATATCCAACTCCTTCCCATTCCAATCCTGAGACCCTTCTGATAGCATGAGATGTGATATCTCAATGCCTCTAATACCAAACCTGAGATCCTACCTCTAACATGAAATGTGATATCCAACTCTTTCCCCTTCCAAACCTGAGAGCCTTCCTATAGCATGAGATGTGATATCCAACTCCTTCCCGTTCCAAACCTGAGACCCTTCCTATAGCATGAGATGTGATATCCAACTCCTTCCCATCCCAATCCTGAGACATTTCCGATTGCAGAGATGTGATATCTCAATGCTTATACCAAACCTGAGACTCTTCCTATAACATGAGATGTGATATCCAACTCCTTCCCGTTCCAAACCTGAGACCCTTCCTATAGCATGAGATGTGATATCCAACTCCTTCCCATTCCAATCCTGAGACCCTTCCGATAGCATGAGATGTGATATCTCAATGCTTCTAATACCAAACCTGAGATCCTTCCTATAACATGTGATGTGATATCCAAATTCTTCCCCTTCCAAACCTGAGACCCTCCCTTTAGCATGAGATGTGATATCCAACTCCTTCCCATTCCAATCCTGAGACCCTTATGATAGCATGAGATGTGATATCTCAATGCCTCTAATACCAAACCTGAGATCCTTCCTATAACATGAGATGTGATATCCAAATCCTTCCCCTTCCAAACCTGAGACTCTCCCTTTAGCATGAGATGTGATATCCAACTCCTTCCCATTCCAATCCTGAGACCCTTCTGATAGCATGAGATGTGATATCTCAATGCCTCTAATACCAAACCTGATATCCTACCTCTAACATGAAATGTGATATCCAACTCCTTCCCTTTCCAAACCTGAGACCCTGCCTATAGCATGAGATGTGATATCCAAGTCCTTCCCATTCCAATCCTGAGACCCTTCCTATAGCATGTGATGTGATATCTCAATGCTTATACCAAACCTGAGACCCTTCCTATGGCATGAGATGTCATATACAACACCTTCCCATTCCAATCCTGAGACCCTTCCTATAGCATGTCATGTGATATCTCAATGCTTATACCAAACCTGAGACCCTTCCTATAGCTTGAGATGTGATATCCAACTCCTTCCCATTCCAATCATGAGACCCTTCCTATAGCATGAGATGTGATATCTCAATACTTCTAATACCAAACCTGAGATCCTTCCGATAACATGAGATGTGATATCCAAATCCTTCCCCTTCCAAACCTGAGACCCTCCCTTTAGCATGAGATGTGATATCCAACTCCTTCCCATTCCAATCCTGAGACCCTTCTGATAGCATGAGATGTGATATCTCAATGCTTCTAATACCAAACCTGAGATCCTTCCGATAGCATGAGATGTGATATCTCAATGCTTCTAATACCAAACCTGAGCTCCTTCTTATAACATGAGATGTGATATCCAAATCCTTCCCCTTCCAAACCTGAGACCCTCCCTTTAGCATGAAATGTGATATCCAACTCATTCCCATTCCAATCCTGAGACCCTTCTGATAGCATGAGATGTGATATCTCAATGCCTCTAATACCAAACCTGAGATCCTACCTCTAACATGAAATGTGATATCCAACTCTTTCCCCTTCCAAACCTGAGAGCCTTCCTATAGCATGAGATGTGATATCCAAGTCCTTCCCATTCCAATCCTGAGACCCTTCCTATAACATGAGATGTGATATCCAACTCCTTCCCATTCCAACCTGAGACCCTTTCTATAGCATGAGATGGGATATCCAACTCCTTCCAAATCCAATCCTGATACCCTTCCGATAGCATGAGATGTGATATCCCAATGCTTATACCAAACCTGAGACCCATACTATGGCATGAGATGTGATATCAAACTCCTTCCCATTCCAATCCTGAGACCCTTCCTATAGCTTGAGATGTGATATCCAACTCCTTCCCATTCTAATTCTGAGACCCTTCCTATACCATGAGACTTGATATCTCAATGCTTCTAATACCAAACCTGAGACCCGCCCTATAACATGAAATGTGATATCCAAATCCTTCCCCTTCCAAACCTTAGACCCTTCCTTTATCATGAGATGTGATATCCAACTCCTTCCCATTCCAATCCTGAGACCCTTCCGATATCATGAGATGTGATATCTCAATGCTTCTAATATCAAACTTGAGACCCTCCCTATAGCATGAGATGTGATATCCAAGTCCTTCCCATTCCAATCCTGAGACCCTTCCTATAGCATGAGATGTGATGTCTCAATGCTTCTAATACCAAACCTGAGACCCTTCCTATAACATGAGATGGGAATATCCAACTCCTTCCCATTCCAATCCTGAGACCCTTCCGATAGCAGAGATGTGATATCTCAATGCTTATACCAAACCTGAGATCCTTCCTATAACATGAGATGTGATATCCAACTCCTTCCCATTCCAATCCTGAGACACTTCCTATAGCATGAGATGTGATATCTCACTGCTTATACCAAACCTGAGACCCATCCTATAGCATGAGATGTGATATCCAACTCCTTCCCATTCCAATCCTGAGACCCTTCCTATAGCATGAGATGTGATATCTCAATGCTTCTAATATCAAACGTGAGATCCTCCCTATAGCATGAGATGTGATATCCAAGTCCTTCCCATTCCAATCCTGAGACACTTCCTATAGCATGAGATGTGATATCTCAATGCTTCTAATACCAAACCTGAGACTCTTCCTATAACATGAGATGGGATATCCAACTCCTTCCCATTCCAATCCTGAGACCTTTCCGATAGCAGAGATGTGATATCTCAATGCTTATACCAAACCTGAGACCCTTCCTACGGCATGAGATGTCATATACAACTCCTTCCCATTCCAATCCTGAGACCCTTCCTATAGCATGAGATGTGATATCTCAATGCTTATAGCAAACCAGAGACCCTTCCTATAGCATGAGATGTGATATCCAACTCCTTCCCATTCCAATCCTGAGACCCTTCCTATAGCATGAGATGTGATGTCTCAATGCTTCTAATACCAAACCTGAGATCCTTCATATAACATGAGATGTGATATCCAACTCCTTCCCATTCCAATCCTGAGACCCTTATGATAGCATGAGATGTGATATCTCAATGCCTCTTATACCAAACCTGAGATCCTTCCGATAGCATGAGATGTGATATCTCAATGCTTCTAATACCAAACCTGAGATCCTTCCTATAATATGAGATGTGATTTCCAAATCCTTCCCCTTCCAAACCTGAGACCCTCCCTTTAGCATGAAATGTGATATCCAACTCCTTCCCATTCCAATCCTGAGACCCTTCTGATAGCATGAGATGTGATATCTCAATGCCTCTAATACCAAACCTGAGATCCTACCTCTAACATGAAATGTGATATCCATCTCCTTCCCTTTCCAAACCTGAGACCCTGCCTATAGCATGAGATGTGATATCCAACTCCTTCCCATTCCAATCCTGAGACCCTTCCTATAGCATGTGATGTGATATCTCAATGCTTATACCAAACCTGAGACCCTTCCTATGGCATGAGATGTCATATACAACTCCTTCCCATTCCAACCCTGAGACCCTTCCTATAGCATGAGATGTGATATCTCAATGCTTATACCAAACCTGAGACCCTTCCTATAGCATGAGATGTGATATCCAACTTCTTCCCATTCCAATCCTGAGACCCTTCCTATAGCATGAGATGTGATATCTCAATGCTTATACCAAACCTGAGACCCTTCCTATAGCTTGAGATGTGATATCCAACTCCTTCCCATTCCAATCCTGAGACCCTTCCTATAGCATGAGATGTGATATCTCAAGGCCTCTAATACCAAACCTGAGATCCTTCCTCTAACATGAAATGTGATATCCAACTCCTTCCCCTTCCAAACCTGAGAGCCTTCCTATAGCATGAGATATGATATCCAAGTCCTTCCCATTCCAATCCTGAGACCCTTCCTATAACATGAAATGTGATATCCAACTCCTTCCCATTCTAACCTGAGACCCTTCCTATAGCATGAGATGGGATATCCAACTCCTTCCAAATCCAATACTGATACCCTTCCGATAGCATGAGATGTGATATCCCAATGCTTCTACCAAACCTAAGACCCATACTATGGCATGAGATGTGATATCAAACTCCTTCCCATTCCAATCCTGAGACGCTTCCTATAGCTTGAGATGTGATATCCAACTCCTTCCCATTCCAATTCTGAGACCCTTCTTATACCATGACAATTGATATCTCAATGCTTCTAATACCAAACCTGAGACCCGTCCTATAACATGAGATGTGATATCCAAATCCTTCCCCTTCCAAACCTTAGACCCTTCCTTTATAATGAGATGTGATATCCAACTCCTTTCCATTCCAATCCTGAGACCCTTCCGATATCATGAGATTTGTTATCTCAATGCTTCTAATATCAAACTTGAGACCCTCCCTATAGCATGAGATGTGACATCCAAGTCCTTCCCATTCCAATCCTGAGACCCTTCCTATAGCATGAGATGTGATATCTCAATGCTTCTAATACCAAACCTGAGACCCTTCCTATAACATGAGATGGGATATCCAACTCCTTCCCATTCCAATCCTGAGACCCTTCCGATAGCAGAGATGTGATATCTCAATGCTTATACCAAACCTGAGACCCTTCTTAAGGCCTGAGATGTCATATACAACTCCTTCCCATTGCAATCCTGAGACCCTTCCTATAGCATGAGATGTGATATCTCAATGCTTATACCAAATCTGAGACCCTTCCTATAGCATGAGATGTGATATCCAACACCTTCCCATTCCAATTCTGAGACCCTTCCTATAGCATGAGAAGTGATATCTCCATGCTTATACCAAACCTGAGACCCTTCCTATAGCATGAGATGTGATATCCAAATCCTTCCCATTCCAATCATGAGACCCTTCCTATAGCATGAGATGTGATATCTCAATGCTTATACCAAACCTGAGCCTACCTATAGCATGAGATGTGATATCCAAGTCCATCCCATTCCAATCCTTAGACCCTTCCTACAGCATGCGATTGTTAAGACGGATTTCTGAACTCTGTCCTGGTGGCGCAGAAGTTCAGAAGGCCAACCTAATTACTTGGAACAGGGTAACCTCTGGACAAGCCAGACCAATCAAGGTAGCGATCGCGGCGGTCAAGACTAGGTCTCAAGAGGGGTGAGGGTGACTGAAAACCCGCAATGAGCACACAAAGCAAGAGCGCTTACAAACTACTCCAAACAGTTGTTATATCAAAAATAGATACACATTTATTTTAAGGCCTTTAAAATAATGACCGTAGCGAGAAAATCACAATATCACAATATTAAACCAACACATACCATATCAACACAATATATATACAAATACACAGTCGCAAGCGTTTAAAGCACGAAATATGTAGTCCACCTGCCAGGGAAGGAAAACAGGCAGTGCGATACCGCTTTAGACTCAGTTCGCCTTCAGAGGCACCTACTAGATGGAAGTCCGAGCCCTGCGAAGAGTGGAGCCTTGTGCTCAAAGTACCTGCCACGCCGGTGCCAACGGGCAAAAGGGGAAGCTCTTCGGAGGAAGTCAGGCAGTTCAGGTTAGTGCACAGCAGAAGGAGAACAGGTTCCGTAACTCAAGCGCAGCCTCCACAGCGGGCAGAAGCAGAGCGCGAGTACGGCCAAAAGGGTGCTGTTTTTACACAGCAGGGAAAAGCAATGGGATACTGCAGGAGGGCGACCAGATCCTAGCTAAACTACTCACCGGTCCCCGAAGCAAGCAGACCCAGGCTTCTCCACGTTCGTTTCAGCAGCTGGCAGGTTCAGAAGAGCAGGGAACGCCTCGTAGTCGTGTAGAGCAAAAAGACATCCCAATCGACGAAACCAGCACAGTTTGTTGCCGCAGCAGGACAACGGAGCGGCCGTGTGTATTCGAGCCAAATGTACACTCCTCCCTTCAGACTTGGGAACGCCAAGTGTACGAAGCGTGGGAGAGTGACAAGGACTCGGAATACAACACAACCTGGCGGCGGTTACAGAGCAGGACTCCCTTGTAAGCTGGTCAGTCAACTGGATGGCCCAGAGACACTTCCGAAGGCTTACTTGGCAGGAGAGGATGAAGTCGCCGGGAATAGCTGTTCCTGCTATTCCAAAGGTCGAAGCACCAGTACAGGCCTTCTGGTTCGATCCAAGGAGGAAAGGGTTTCACAGGACGACAGCAGTGCAAAGGAGGATTCCTTCAGCGGGTCACCAGCGATTCCTCGGTCCAGCCTCTTGGTTGCAGGATACTTGGCTCCTGTATTCCTTCGTTCGTGAGAACTCAGGAGATCGACCTGGTAGTGGTGTTTCCAGCTCCCTCTTATCCACGGTTCCCTTCGCGCCAAAACGGAGGGGAGCAAATGGGAGATCCGCTCATCAACACACATACCATACGTGGACCAATCACGGACCACGGTGGTCCCAGGCATTCACACCACCCTAGACTCTCTGGCACCCAGGATGTGTATTGGGACCAGACATCCCAGCCCCCACCCTGGAGGCACACAAACAACATGTAGAAGCCCGCGAAAGCAACCACGTTTCGCGGGAAAGTACATGCCCAAATAAGGAAGGCCCCGGGTCGCCCGACCTGGGGAAGGTGAAGGGAGCATGACGGTCAGTGGACAGGACAAAGGAGCCTCGTGGTCTGGCCATTTTGGGAGCCAGGCCACCATTTTGGGTTCAGTGCGAAAAACGTGCTCAGAACGCCAAAAGGAGCTCAAAATAAACAAAACGATCGCTGCCACCATTCCAGTCCCTGAATGACTTGCACCGATCAAATACCATCCTAAAAGAGTATCTAGGGCCTGTAGAAGGCTAGAGACCCAAGAGAGCTGTAACTTAGCTTACAGTGCCCTCTTGTGTCATGTTGCACTAAAGCCGCAACATGATAAAAGAAACTACGGGAAACAGCGTTCCCCGGTACTGACTGTCTTAAGGGCATGTCAGTTTCCCCGTAAGAAAGGAGCGAAAGCCCAGAGAAGTGCGGCAGAAGGCTGTACTTCTCTGGCAAAGTCAAGAACAAGGTTAAAAACAATAGCAAAAAGTTTAGGGGTTGCCACATGGAAGGAAAATTCCCTACAATTACGAAATCTTTCCTAACACTCGCCCCTCCCAGACTATGGACAGGGGGAACTAATCCACCCCTGGATGAGTCTCTTGTTCAGGTCGGTTAAACATTCTGGACAACCCATCAGCATTGCTATGTTGGACACCTGGCCTATGCTCAATAGTGAAGTCGAAGCCTTGTAGACTTATGGACCACCTAAGCAACTTTGGATTCTCCCCCTTCATGTTCATTAGCCACTTTAACGGCTTATGGTCAGTCTGCACAGTGAAGTGGGTCCCATAGAGGTAGGGCCTCAGCTTCCTTAGGGCCCACACAACAGAGAAACATTCTTTCTCTACCGTGGACCATCTGAGCTCTCTGTCCTTAAACTGGCGACTAATAAAACCGATAGGGTGTTCCTTACCCTTCTCATCTACTTGTGATAGTACAGCTCCTATCCCAGTGTCAGAGGCATCCGTCTGCACGATAAAAGGTCTTTGATAATCCGGGGCCCTAAGGACAGGGGCCTGGCACAAGGAGTCTTTTAAGCCATTGAAGGCCTTCTCACACTCGTCGGTCCAAGTTACCTTCTTGGGTTTCTTCGGAGTTGTGAGGGCAGTCAGAGGAGCAGCTATGGTGCCATAGTCTGCCACAAAAGTGCGGTAATACCCCGTGAGTCCTAAAAAGGCTCTCACTTGGGTTTGCGTAGTGGGGGTAGGCCAGTCTTGTACTGCTTGTACCTGACTGAGTAGAGGCTGTCTCCTCCCTCCACCTACTTCATGTCCAAGGTAAACCACTGAGCCTTGTCCATTTTGGTGAGGGGCCACGCGGACACCCTCAAAAGAGCTCTCTGAAGGACTGCTTTGGAACAGGTCGGGGAGAGGTTCAGACTCCTCTTCCTCAACGTCTGAAGCCAATAGCAGTGCTGCGATTTCGCCGCTTGGGACGAAAGCCTTCAGCCTATTCATGTGAAACACTTTGGGAGCCTTTCCAGGCCTTCCAAGGTCCACTGAATAGTTAACCTCACCCAGGGGCTCCACCACTGGGTAAGGGCCTGACCAATTGTCCTGTAAAGCTTGAGGCCTTATGGGATTCATGATCAGGACTTGCTGACCAAGTGTAAAGTTGATGAGGGAAGCTTTCTGGTCGTACCAAGGTTTCACCAGCGCTTGCCCTGCCTTCAATTTATCACTAGCCAAGCCCATCAGAAGTACCATCCGTTTTCTGAGCCATAGCACATAATCAACTACATTGGTAGTAACAGGGGGAGTGGGCATCTCCCATCCCTCCTTGACAATGGCTAAGGGTCCCCGTACGGGATGACCGAACAGAAGTTTGAAGGGGCTGAAGCCAACACCCTCCTGTGGTACCTCTCGGTAGGCAAACAGTAAGCATGAAACAAGAAGATCCCATTTTCTTCTCTGGGGCTCCTCCAGAGCCCCAATCATGCTCGTTAACGTCCTGTCGAAACGCCCCCCCAGACCATTGGTCTGGGGGTGGTATGCAGAAGAGAACCTGTAGGTGACCCCACATTCTTTCCACATAGCCTGCCTATACTTCGACATAAAGTTGCTGCCATGATCCGACACAACTTCTTTAGGGAAGCCAACCCTAGTAAACATGCCGAGTAAAGCTTCTGCAACTGGCTTGGCAGTTACAGTTGTAAATGGGACGGCCTCAGGATACCTGGTTGCATGGTCGACCAGCACCAGGATAAACCTATTGCCTGAGGATGTTTGCGGGTCAAGGGGACCAACCATGTCGATCCCTACCCTTTCAAATGGTACCCCCACAACTGGGAGCGGTACCAACGGAGCTTGGATTGTCGCGCCAACCTTACCAGACAACTGGCAGGAGGCACAACTCCTGCAGTGACTTTCTACTTGCTCCCCCATCTTGGGCCAGTAGAAGTGCATGGATAACCTTTGCTTGGTTTTCCTCATACCGAGGTGACCAGCAATGGGAACTTCATGCGCCAACTGCAGGAGGAAGGGCCTAACAGCAAGGGGAACCACCAACCACCTATGGTCTCCTTCTGTAGACTCTGTGGGCTCACTATACAGGAGTCCACCTTCCTGGTAAATCCTACGCATCCCAGGAGGTTCACCCTCAAGCTGGGAGCAGGCCTGTCTCCTTAGGCCTTCCAGAGATGGGCACTCACGTTGGCCTTTACTGAATTCGTCCCTATCAGGACCTCCTTCAACTAACAAGTCTTTTAGTTCAGGATGATCGTTGGGGTCGAATACTTCAGGCATCACCACCTCCTCGTCAAGCCCGGGCGATTGACCAACTTCCTCCACCGCAGTGGTAGGCGAGCTCGGGGGAATATTCTCTTTCCCTCGTTTTGACTTGTAGACTCCTTTCGCCTTGGGCTTCCCCTTCGGCTGGGGCGGCGTATTGGACTTGGCCAATGCTGCCCGTGCTTGAGACCGTGTGTAGGGTCTTTCGGCAGTGTCTCCTACGAGCCCTAAAGCTCTGAGATCATTACCTAACAAGACCTTTCCCGGGACGTTTCTCTGAATGCTCACTGGAATCCTGACTGCTGTACCATTTAAAGTAAGATTTACAGGGATCACGGGAAACATACGGAGGGGGCTGTCAGCCAACTTAGTGGGCATCAGAGTAGCTCTGGCAACTTCCTCTGAGTCTACCAAGGTAGAATCCACTACAGTGCGACTGCACCCACTATCCCTAAGAGCTGGAGTATCCACTCCATTGATCAGCACACTGTCTTTAAAGTAGTGCTTGGTATTATCCGGAATCCTAGCATAAGCCTCTGCGACTTTAGGCTCCCAGGAACCCAGGGACACTAAAACTACCTCAGCCTCTATCCCGCTGGGAAATGAGTCTGAGGAGAAGGATGCTCCTGTAATCTCTTCTTCCTCGTAGGAGGAGAAGGCCAGATTAGCGGAGTGGACCCCCAAAGGTCTAACCTTACACCGGGGATCCCCCTTCACATGGTCAGTTGCTCCACAAGACAAACAAGCCCCAGTGGGTCTGTTTACGTAGGGAGGCTTATTGTAACCAGAGTTCTGTTTCGGAGGCTGACCTCCACTACCCTGTGAGTTCTCTTGTGTCTTACCCTTGTTTTTCTTTTTGTGGCCCTTATGGGAAGAAGATTTAGCAGATTCCCCACCCTCCATATCTTTGGACTTTTTCCCTTCCTCCTGCTTACCAGGATGAGTTTTGTCCTTATGGGACACTCGATGTGACACCCATAAGTCTGCTGCAATGGCCAGCTTCTTAGGATCTATCTCCTTCGAATCGGCCAAATGCTGCTTAAGCTCCGGGGAAGAAGAAGCAAAAATATGTTCCAGCATGACAAGATTTATCATGCCTTCGAAGGTAGAAACCTTATAATCTTCGACCCAGCCAGTTAAGTTTTTCAAGGATTCAGCGACATAAGATACCCAAGTACCACCTTCCTTTTTCTTATACTCTCGAAAACGCTTTAAATATTGGGCCGGAGTCTTCCCAAACTTTAAAATGAGAGTTTGCTTTAACATTGCGAAATCAGCCCGCTCAGCCTTCGACATTTCCATAATGGCACTACAGCCAGAATGGGGCAGTCTACTGAGCAACCACGCAATCTTATCAGCACTGTCAACTTTTTGAACCTCGCATGCATACTCAAACGCATTCAGCCAGTCCATAATGTCATTCCTTTCTTCATATACACTGAGCAGATCTTTTGGAAACCGTGGATGAGAGGAAGCCCCAGACCCATGTCCAGGACCCTTGGACCCATTTGCAACCTGAAGCTTGGCCAGTTCCAACTGGTGATCCCTGTCTTTCTGTTTTTCTGCCTGTTCGATTTTTAGTTTGGCTATGCTGAATTCAAGCTCCTGCTGCCTAAACCGCAGCTCTTGCTTCTTGAATTCAAGCATAGCCTCCCCATCAACACTGGCAGAGGAAACATTAAACATTACATCCTCCCTGTCCTCGTGGTCGCGATGGATCAGTGCAGCGGCAGAACCGTCGGTTCTACCAGTGAGAGCAGCCCCACCACCTTCTGCACTGTCCTCGGAAGTTATAGCGTCAAGCTGCGCTTCTTGCCACGCCACGATTCTCTGGATCATTTCCAATTTTGTGCCTTGAGAGGAAACACCTCTCTCCGCACACATCTTTTTCAATGTTTCTGATTTGGAAGCATTTAAAGTTAACAAGGTATTTGCTTCCATACTGTTTGATAGGACTATGGCCTTTTTAAAGTTATTCTATAACAATTCACTACGTGTACTGTTTGGAATAACCTGAAATGCCTTAGTTCGAGCGCAACACTGGATACCTTCAGTCGTATCCCACCGCTGTACACCAATTTGTTAAGACGGATTTCTGAACTCTGTCCTGGTGGCGCAGAAGTTCAGAAGGCCAACCTAATTACTTGGAACAGGGTAACCTCTGGACAAGCCAGACCAATCAAGGTAGCGATCGCGGCGGTCAAGACTAGGTCTCAAGAGGGGTGAGGGTGACTGAAAGCCCGCAATGAGCACACAAAGCAAGAGCGCTTACAAACTACTCCAAACAGTTGTTATATCAAAAATAGATACACATTTATTTTAAGGCCTTTAAAATAATGACCGTAGCGAGAAAATCACAATATCACAATATTAAACCAACACATACCATATCAACACAATATATATACAAATACACAGTCGCAAGCGTTTAAAGCACGAAATATGTAGTCCACCTGCCAGGGAAGGAAAACAGGCAGTGCGATACCGCTTTAGACTCAGTTCGCCTTCAGAGGCACCTACTAGATGGAAGTCCGAGCCCTGCGAAGAGTGGAGCCTTGTGCTCAAAGTACCTGCCACGCCGGTGCCAACGGGCAAAAGGGGAAGCTCTTCGGAGGAAGTCAGGCAGTTCGGGTTAGTGCACAGCAGAAGGAGAACAGGTTCCGTAACTCAAGCGCAGCCTCCACAGCGGGCAGAAGCAGAGCGCGAGTACGGCCAAAAGGGTGCTGTTTTTACACAGCAGGGAAAAGCAATGGGATACTGCAGGAGGGTGACCAGATCCTAGCTAAACTACTCACCGGTCCCCGAAGCAAGCAGACCCAGGCTTCTCCACGTTCGTTTTAGCAGCTGGCAGGTTCAGAAGAGCAGGGAACGCCTCGTAGTCGTGTAGAGCAAAAAGACGTCCCAATCGACGAAACCAGCACAGTTTGTTGCCGCAGCAGGACAACGGAGCGGCCGTGTGTATTCGAGCCAAATGTACACTCCTCCCTTCAGACTTGGGAACGCCAAGTGTACGAAGCGTGGGAGAGTGACAAGGACTCGGAATACAACACAACCTGGCGGCGGTTACAGAGCAGGACTCCCTTGTAAGCTGGTCAGTCAACTGGATGGCCCAGAGACACTTCCGAAGGCTTACTTGGCAGGAGAGGATGAAGTCGCCGGGAATAGCTGTTCCTGCTATTCCAAAGGTCGAAGCACCAGTACAGGCCTTCTGGTTCGATCCAAGGAGGAAAGGGTTTCACAGGACGACAGCAGTGCAAAGGAGGATTCCTTCAGCGGGTCACCAGCGATTCCTCGGTCCAGCCTCTTGGTTGCAGGATACTTGGCTCCTGTATTCCTTCGTTCGTGAGAACTCAGGAGATCGACCTGGTAGTGGTGTTTCCAGCTCCCTCTTATCCACGGTTCCCTTCGCGCCAAAACGGAGGGGAGCCAATGGGAGATCCGCTCATCAACACACATACCATACGTGGACCAATCACGGACCACGGTGGTCCCAGGCATTCACACCACCCTAGACTCTCTGGCACCCAGGATGTGTATTGGGACCAGACATCCCAGCCCCCACCCTGGAGGCACACAAACGACATGTAGAAGCCCGCGAAAGCAACCACGTTTCGCGGGAAAGTACATGCCCAAATAAGGAAGGCCCCGGGTCGCCCGACCTGGGGAAGGTGAAGGGAGCAAGACGGTCAGTGGACAGGACAAAGGAGCCTCGTGGTCTGGCCATTTTGGGAGCCAGGCCACCATTTTGGGTTCAGTGCGAAAAACGTGCTCAGAACGCCAAAAGGAGCTCAAAATAAACAAAACGATCGCTGCCACCATTCCAGTCCCTGAATGACTTGCACCGATCAAATACCATCCTAAAAGAGTATCTAGGGCCTGTAGAAGGCTAGAGACCCAAGAGAGCTGTAACTTAGCTTACAGTGCCCTCTTGTGTCATGTTGCACTAAAGCCGCAACATGATAAAAGAAACTACGGGAAACAGCGTTCCCCGGTACTGACTGTCTTAAGGGCATGTCAGTTTCCCCGTAAGAAAGGAGCGAAAGCCCAGAGAAGTGCGGCAGAAGGCTGTACTTCTCTGGCAAAGTCAAGAACAAGGTTAAAAACAATAGCAAAAAGTTTAGGGGTTGCCACATGGAAGGAAAATTCCCTACAATTACGAAATCTTTCCTAACAGCGATGTGATATCTCAATGATTCTAATACCAAACCAGAGACCCGTCCTTTAACATGAGATGGGATATCCAACTCCTTCCCATTCCAATCCTGAGCCACTCCTGATAGCAGAGATGTGATATCTCAATGCTTATACCAAACCTGAGACCCTTCCTATAACATGAGATGTGATATCCAACTCCTTCCCGTTCCAAACCTAAGACACTTCCTATAGCATATGTGATATCCAACTCCTTCCCATTCCAAACATGAGACCCTTCCTATAGCAAGAATGTAACATCCAACTCCTACCCATTCCAATCCTGAGACCATTCCTATAGCATGAGATGTGATGTCTCAATGCTTCCAATACCAAACCTGAGATCCTTCCTATAACATGAGATGTGATATCCAACTCCTTCCCATTCCAATCCTGAGACCCTTATGATAGCATGAGATATGATATCTCAATGCCTCTTATACCAAACCTGAGATCCTTCCGATAGCATGAGATGTGATATCTCAATGCTTCTAATACCAAACCTGAGATCCTTCCTATAATATGAGATGTGATTTCCAAATCCTTCCCCTTCCAAACCTGAGACCCTCCCTTTAGCATGAGATGTGATATCCAACTCCTTCCCATTCCAATCCTGAGACCCTTCTGATAGCATGAGATGTGATTTCTCAATGCCTCTAATACCAAACCTGAGATCCTACCTCTAACATGAAATGTGATATCCATCTCCTTCCCTTTCCAAACCTGAGACCCTGCCTATAGCATGATATGTGATATCCAAGTCCTTCCCATTCCGATCCTGAGACCCTTCCTATAGCATGTGATGTGATATCTCAATGCTTATACCAAACCTGAGACCCTTCCTATGGCATGAGATGGCATATACAACTCCTTCCCATTCCAATCCTGAGACCCTTCCTATAGCATGAGATGTGATATCTCAATGCTTATACCAAACCTGAGACCCTTCCTATAGCATGCGATGTGATATCCAACTTCTTCCCATTCCAATCCTGAGACCCTTCCTATAGCATGAGATGTGATATCTCAATGCTTATACCAAACCTGAGACCCTTCCTATAGCTTGAGATGTGATATCCAACTCCTTCCCATTCCAATCCTGAGACCCTTCCTATAGCATGAGATGTGATATCTCAAGGCCTCTAATACCAAACCTGAGATCCTTCCTCTAACATGAAATGTGATATCCAACTCCTTCCCCTTCCAAACCTGAGAGCCTTCCTATAGCATGAGATATGATATCCAAGTCCTTCCCATTCCAATCCTGAGACCCTTCCTATAACATGAAATGTGATATCCAACTCCTTCCCATTCCAACCTGAGACCCTTCCTATAGCATGAGATGGGATATTCAACTCCTTCCAAATTCAATACTGATACCCTTCCGATAGCATGAGATGTGATATCCCAATGCTTCTACCAAACCTGAGACCCATACTATGGCATGAGATGTGATATCAAACTCCTTCCCATTCCAATCCTGAGACCCTTCTTATACCATGAGACTTGATATCTCAATGCTTCTAATACCAAACCTGAGACCCGTCCTATAACATGAGATGTGATATCCAAATCCTTCCCCTTCCAAACCTTAGACCCTTCCTTTATCATGAAATGTGATATTCAACTCCTTCCCATTCCAATCCTGAGACCCTTCCGATATCATGAGATGTGATATCTCAATGCTTATACCAAATCTGAGACCCTTCCTATGGCCTGAGATGTCATATACAACTCCTTCCCATTCCAATCCTGAGACCCTTCCTATAGCATGAGATGTGATATCTCAATGCTTATACCAAATCTGAGACCCTTCCTATAGCATGAGATGTGATAGCCAACTCCTTCCCATTCCAATCCTGAGACCCTTCCTATAGCATGAGAAGTGATATCTCCATGCTTATACCAAACCTGAGACCCTTCCTATAGCATAAGATGTGATATCCAAATCCTTCCCATTCCAATCCTGAGACCCTTCCTATAGCATGAGATGTGATATCTCAATGCTTATACCAAACCTGAGACCCTTCCTATAGCATGAGATGTGATATCCAACTCCTTCCCATTCCAATCCTGAGACCCTTCCTATAGCATGAGATGTGATGTCTCAATGCTTCTAATACCAAACCTGAGATCCTTCCTATAACATGAGATGTGATATCCAACTCCTTCCCATTCCAATCCTGAGACCCTTATGATAGCATGAGATGTGATATCTCAATGCCTCTTATACCAAACCTGAGATCCTTCCGATAGCATGAGATGTGATATCTCAATGCTTCTAATACCAAACCTGAGATCCTTCCTATAATATGAGATGTGATTTCCAAATCCTTCCCCTTCCAAACCTGAGACCCTCCCTTTAGCATGAAATGTGATATCCAACTCCTTCCCATTCCAATCCTGAGACCCTTCTGATAGCATGAGATGTGATATATCAATGCCTCTAATACCAAACCTGAGATCCTACCTCTAACATGAAATGTGATATCCATCTCCTTCCCTTTCCAAACCTGAGACCCTGCCTATAGCATGAGAAGTGATATCCAAGTCCTTCCCATTCCAATCCTGAGACCCTTCCTATAGCATGTGATGTGATATCTCAATGCTTATACCAAACCTGAGACCCTTCCTATGGCATGAGATGTCATATACAACACCTTCCCATTCCAACCCTAAGACCCTTCCTATAGCATGAGATGTGATATCCAACTTCTTCCCATTCCAATCCTGAGACCCTTCCTATAGCATGACATGTGATATCTCAATGCTTATACCAAACCTGAGACCCTTCCTATAGCATAAGATGTGATATCCAAATCCTTCCCATTCCAATCCTGAGACCCTTCCTATAGCATGAGATGTGATATCTCAATGCTTATACCAAACCTGAGACCCTTCCTATAGCATGAGATGTGATATCCAACTCCTTCCCATTCCAATCCTGAGACCCTTCCTATAGCATGAGATGTGATGTCTCAATGCTTCTAATACCAAACCTGAGATCCTTCCTATAACATGAGATGTGATATCCAACTCCTTCCCATTCCAATCCTGAGACCCTTATGATAGCATGAGATGTGATATCTCAATGCCTCTTATACCAAACCTGAGATCCTTCCGATAGCATGAGATGTGATATCTCAATGCTTCTAATACCAAACCTGAGATCCTTCCTATAATATGAGATGTGATTTCCAAATCCTTCCCCTTCCAAACCTGAGACCCTCCCTTTAGCATGAAATGTGATATCCAACTCCTTCCCATTCCAATCCTGAGACCCTTCTGATAGCATGAGATGTGATATCTCATTGCCTCTAATACCAAACCTGAGATCCTACCTCTAACATGAAATGTGATATCCATCTCCTTCCCTTTCCAAACCTGAGACCCTGCCTATAGCATGAGATGTGATATCCAAGTCCTTCCCATTCCAATCCTGAGACCCTTCCTATAGCATGTGATGTGATATCCAAGTACTTCCCATTCCAATCCTGAGACCCTTCCTATAGCATGTGATGTGAAATCTCAATGCTTATACCAAACCTGAGACCCTTCCTATGGCATGAGATGTCATAAACAACTCCTTCCCATTCCAACCCTGAGACCCTTCCTATAGCATGAGATGTGATATCTCAATGCTTATACCAAACCTGAGACCCTTCCTATAGCTTGAGATGTGATATCCAACTTCTTCCCATTCCAATCCTGAGACCCTTCCTATAGCATGAGATGTGATATCCCAATGCTTCTACCAAACCTGAGACCCATACTATGGCATGAGATGTGATATCAAACTCCTTCCCATTCCAATCCTGAGACGCTTCCTATAGCTTGAGATGTGATATCCAACTCCTTCCCATTCCAATTCTGAGACCCTTCTTATACCATGAGACTTGATATCTCAATGCTTCTAATACCAAACCTGAGACCCGTCCTATAACATGAGATGTGATATCCAAATCCTTCCCCTTCCAAACCTTAGACCCTTCCTTTATAATGAGATGTGATATCCAACTCCTTCCCATTCCAATCCTGAGACCCTTCCGATATCATGAGATTTGTTATCTCAATGCTTCTAATATCAAACTTGAGACCCTCCCTATAGCATGAGATGTGACATCCAAGTCCTTCCCATTCCAATCCTGAGACCCTTCCTATAGCATGAGATGTGATATCTCAATGCTTCTAATACCAAACCTGAGACCCTTCCTATAACATGAGATGGGATATCCAACTCCTTCCCATTCCAATCCTGAGACCCTTCCGATAGCAGAGATGTGATATCTCAATGCTTATACCAAACCTGAGACCCTTCCTAAGGCTTGAGATGTCATATACAAATCCTTCCCATTCCAATCCTGAGACCCTTCCTATAGCATGAGATGTGATATCTCAATGCTTATACCAAATCTGAGACCCTTCCTATAGCATGAGATGTGATATCCAAATCCTTCCCATTCCAATCCTGAGACCCTTCCTATAGCATGAGATGTGATATCTCAATGCTTATACCAAACCTGAGAGCCTACCTATAGCATGAGATGTGATTTCCAAGTCCATCCCATTCCAATCCTTAGACCCTTCCTACAGCATGCGATGTGATATCTCAATGATTCTAATACCAAACCAGAGACCCGTCCTTTAACATGAGATGGGATATCCAACTCCTTCCCATTCCAATCCTGAGCCACTCCTGATAGCAGAGATGTGATATCTCAATGCTTATACCAAACCTGAGACCCTTCCTATAACATGAGATGTGATATCCAACTCCTTCCCGTTCCAAACCTGAGACACTTCCTATAGCATATGTGATATCCAACTCCTTCCCATTCCAAACATGAGACCCTTACTATAGCATGAGATGTGATATATCAATGCTTCTAATACCAAACCTGAGATCCTTCCTATGACATGAGATGTGATATCCAAATCCTTCCCATTCCAATCCTGAGACCCTTCCTATAGCAAGAGATGTGATATCCAAATCCTTCCCATTCCAATCCTGAGACCCTTCCTATAACATGAGATGTGATATTCAACTCCTTCCCCTTCCAACCTGAGACACTTCCTATAGCATGGGAAGGGATATCCAACTCCTTCCCAATCCAATCCTGAGAACCTTCCGATAGCAGAGATGTGATATCTCAATGCTTATACCAAACCTGAGACCCTTCCTATGGCATGAGATGTGATATCCAACTCCTTGCCATTCAAATCCTGAGACCCTTCCTATAGCATGAGATGTGATATCTCAATGCTTCTACCAAACCTGAGACCCTTCCTTTAGCATGAGATGTGATATCCAAATCCTTCACATTCCAATCCTGAGACCCTTCCTATAGCATGAGATGTGATATCTCAATGCTTCTAATACCAAACCTGAGATCCTTCCTATAACATGAGATGTGATATCCAATTCCTTCCCATTCCAAACCTGAGACCCTTCCTATTGGATGAGATGTGATATCCAACTCCTTCCCATTCCAACCCTGAGACCCTTCCTATACCATGAGATGTGATATCTCAATGCTTCTAATACCAAACCTGGGAACCGTCCTATAACATGAGATGTGATATCTCAATGTTTCTAATAAAAAACCTGAGACCCTTCCTATAACATGAGATGTGATATCCAATTCCTTCCCATTCCAAACCTGAGACCCTTCCTATTGGATGAGATGTGATATCCAAATCCTTCCCCTTCCAAACCTGAGACCCTTCCTTTAGCATGAGATGTGATATCCAAATACTTCCCATTCCAATCCTAAAACCCTTCCTATAGCATGAGATGTGATATCTCAATGTTTCTAATAAAAAACCTGAGACCCTTCCTATAGCAAGAGATGTGATATCCAAATCCTTCCCATTCCAATCCTGAGACCCTTCCTGTATATAACATGAGATGTGATATCCAACTCCTTCCCATTCCAACCTGAGACCCTTCCTATAGCATGAGATGTGATATCCAACTCCTTACCATTCAAATCCTGAGACCCTCCCTATAACAAGAGATGTCATATCCAACTCCTTCCCATTCCAAACCTGAGACCCTTCCTATAACATGAGATGTGATATCCAACTCCTTCCCATTCCAAACCTGAGACCCTTCCGATAGCATGAGATGTGATATCTCAATGCTTCAAAAACCAAACATGAGAACCATCCTATAACATGAGATGTGAAATCCAAATCCTTCCCTTCCCAAACCTGAGACTCTTCCTATAGCATGAGATGTGATATCTCAATGCTTCTACCAAACCTGAAACCCTTCCTATAGCATGAGATGTGATATCCAACTCCTTCCCATTCCAATCCTGAGACACACCCTATAGCATGAGATGTGATATCACAATGCTTCTAATACCAAACCTGAGACCCGTCCTATAACATGAGATGTGATATCCAAATCCTTCCCCTTCCAAACCTGAGACCCTTCCTTTAGCATGAGATGTGATATATAGCTCCTCCCATTCCAATCCTGAGACCCTTCCGATAGCAGAGATGTGACATTTCAATGCTTATACCAAACCTGAGACCCTTCCCATAGCATGAGATGTGATATCCAACTCCTTCCCATTCCAATCCTGAGACCCTTCCTATAGCATGAGATGTGATATCTCAATGCTTCTAATACCAAACCTGAGATCCTTCCTATAACATGAGATGTGATATCCAACTCCTTCCCATTCCAATCCCGAGACCCTTCCTATAGCATGAGATGTGATATCTCAATGCTTCTAATACCAAACCTAAGGTCCTTCCTATAACATGAGATGTGATATCCAAATCCTTCCCATTCCAAACCTGAGACCCTCCCTTTAGCATGAGATGTGATATCCAACTCCTTCCCATTCCAATCCTGATACCCTTCTGATAGCATGAGATCTGATATCTCAATGCCTCTAATACCAAACCTGAGATCCTACCTCTAGCATGAAATGTGATATCCAACTCCTTCCTTTTCCAAACCTGAGACCCTTCCTACAGCATGAGATGTGATATCCAAGTCCTTCCCATTCCAATCCTGAGACCCTTCCTATAACATGAGATGTGATATCCAACTCCTTCTATTCCAACCTGAGACCCTTCCTATAGCATGAGATGGGATATCCAACTCCTTCCAAATCCAATCCTGATACCCTTCCGATAGCATGAGATGTGATATACCAATGCTTCTACAAAACCTGAGACCCATACCATGGCATGAGATGTGATATCAAACTCCCGTCCTATACCATGAGACTTGATATCTCAATGCTTCTAATACCAAACCTGAGACCGGTCCAATAACATGAGATGTGATATCCAAATCCTTCCCCTTCCAAACCTTAGACCCTTCCTTTATCATGAGATGTGATATCCAAGTCCTTCCCATTCCATTCCTGAGACCCTTCCTATAGCATGAGATGTGATATCTCAATGCTTCTAATACCAAACCTGAGACCCTTCCTATAACATGAGATGTGATATCCAAGTCCTTCCCATTCCAATCCTGAGACCCTTCCTATAGCATGAGATGTGATATCTCAATGCTTCTAATACCAAACCTGAGACCCTTCCTATAACATGAATTATGATATCCAAATCCTTCCCATTCCAATCCTGAGACCCTTCCGATAGCAGAGATGTGATATCTCAATGCTTATACCAAACCTAAGACCCTTCCGATAGCATGAGATGTGATATCTCAATGCTTCTAATACCAAACCTGAGATCCTTCCAATAACATGAGATGTGATATCCAACTCCTTCCCATTCCAATCCCGAGACCCTTCCTATAGCATGAGATGTGATATCTCAATGCTTCTAATACCAAACCTAAGGTCCTTCCTATAACATGAGATGTGATATCCAACTCCTTCCCATTCCAATCCTGAGACCCTTCTGATGGCATGAGATGTGATATCTCAATGCCTCTAAAACCAAACCTGAGATCCTACCTCTAACATGAAATGTGATATCCAACTCCTTCCCCTTCCAACCCTGAGAGCCTTCCTATAGAATGAGATGTGATATCCAAGTCCTTCCCATTCCAATCCTGAGACCCTTCCTATAACATGAGATGTGATATCCAACTCCTTCCCATTCCAATCATGAGACCCTTCCTATAGCTTGAGATGTGATATCCAACTCCTTCTCATTCCAATTCTGAGACCCGTCCTATACCATGAGACTTGATATCTCAATGCTTCAAATACCAAACCTGAGACCGGTCCTATAACATGAGATGTGATACCCAAATCCGTCCCCTTCCAAACCTTAGACCCTTCCTATAGCATGAGATGTGATATCTCATTGCTTCTAATACCAAACCTGAGACCCTTCCTATAACGAGATGGGATATCCAACTCCTTCCCATTCCAATCCTGAGACCCTTCAGATAGCAGAGATGTGATATCCAACTCCTTCCCATTCCAAACCTGAGACCCTTCCTATAGCATGAGATGTTATAATTTAATGCTTCTAAAACCAAACCTGAGAACCATCCTATAACATGTGAAATCCAAATCCTTCCCTTTCCAAACCTGAGACCCTTCCGATAGCATGAGATGTGATATCTCAATGCTTCTAAAACCAAACATGAGAACCATCCTATAACATGAGATGTGAAATCCAAATCCTTCCCTTTCCAAACCTGAGACCCTTCCTATAGCTTGAGATGAAATATCAAACTCCTTCCCATTCCAATCCTGAGATAGCTTGAGATGTGATATCCAACTCCATCCCATTCCAATCCTGAGACCCTTCCGATAGCATGAGATGTGATAGCTCAATGCTTCTAATATCAAAACTGAGACCCTCCCTATAGTATGAGATGTGAATTCTAAGTCCTTACCATTCCTATCCTGAGACCCTTCCGATAGCAGAGATGTGATATCTCAATGCTTATACCAAACCTGATGACCCTTCCTATGGCATTAGATGTGATATCCAACTCCTTCCCATTCCAATCCTGAGTTCCTTCCTATAGCATGAGATGTGATATCTCAATGCTTCTATCAAACCTGATACCCTTCCTTTAGCATGAGAGGTGATATTCAACTCCTGCCCATTCCAATCCTGAGACCCTTCCTATATCATGAGACGTGATATCCAACTCCTTCCCATTCCAATCCTGAGACTCCTCCTATAGCATGAGATGTGATATCTCAATGCTTCTAATACCAGACCTGGGACCGGTCCTATAACATGAGATATGATATCCAAATCCTTCCCCTTCCAAACCTGAGACCCTTCCTATAGCAAGAGATGTGATATCCAATTCCTTCCCATTCCAATCCTGAGACCCTTCCTATAACGAGATGTGATATCCAACTCCTTCCCATTCCAACCTGAGACCCTTCCTGTAGCATGAGAAGGGAGATCCAACTCCTTCCCATTCCAATCCTGAGACCCTTCCTATACCATGAGATGTGATATCTCAATGCTTCTAATACCAAACCTGGGACCCGTCCTATAACATGAGATATGTCCTATAACATGAGATATGATATCCAAATCCTTCCCCTTCCAAACCTGAGACCCTTCCTTTAGCATGAGATGTGATGTCCAAATCCTTCCCATTCCAATACTGAAACCCTTCCTATAGCATGAGATGTCATATCTCAATGTTTCTAATAGAAAACCTGAGACCCTTCCTATAGCAAGAGATGTGATATCCAAATCCTTCCCATTTCAATCTTGAGACCCTTCCTATAACATGAGATGTGATATCCAACTCCTACCCATTCCAACCTGAGACCCTTCCTATAGCATGAGAAGGGATATCCAATTCCTTCCCAATCCAATCCTTAGACCCTTCCGATAGCAGAGATGTGATATCTCAATGCTTATACCAAACCTGAGACCCTTCCTTTAGCATGAGATGTGATATCCAAATGCTTCACATTCCAATCCTGAGACCCTTCCTATAGCATGAGATGTGATATCTCAATGCTTCTAATACAAAACCTGAGATCCTTCCTATAACATGAGATGTGATATCCAAGTCCTTCCCATTCCAATCCTGAGACCCTTCCTATAACATGAGATGTGATATCCAACTCCTTCTACTCCAACCTGAGACCCTTCCTATAGCATGAGATGGGATATCCAACTCCTTCCAAATCCAATCCTGATACCCTTCCAATAGCATGAGATGTGATATCCCAATGCTTCTACAAAACCTGAGACCCATACCATGGCATGAGATGTGATATCAAACTCCCGTCCTATACCATGAGACTTGATATCTCAATGCTTCTAATACCAAACCTGAGACCGGTCCAATAACATGAGATGTGATATCCAAATCCTTCCCCTTCCAAACCTTAGACCCTTCCTTTATCATGAGATGTGATATCCAAGTCCTTCCCATTCCATTCCTGAGACCCTTAATATAGCATGAGATGTGATATCTCAATGCTTCTAATACCAAACCTGAGACCCTTCCTATAACATGAGATGTGATATCCAAATCCTTCCCATTCCAATCCTGAGACCCTTCCGATAGCAGAGATGTGATATCTCAATGCTTATACCAAACCTGAGACCCTTCCGATAGCATGAGATGTGATATCTCAATGCTTCTAATACCAAACCTCAGATCCTTCCAATAACATGAGATGTGATGTCCAAATCCTTCCCCTTCCAAACCTTAGACCCTCCCTTTAGCATGAGATGTGATATCCAACTCCTTCCCATTCCAATCCTGAGACCCTTCTGATGGCATGAGATGTCATATCTCAATGCCTCTAATACCAAACCTGAGATCCTACCTCTAACATGAGATGTGATATCAAACTCCTTCCCATTCCAAACCTGAGACCCTTCAGATAGCATGAGATGTGATATTTCAATGCTTCTAAAACCAAACATGAGAACCATCCTATAACATGAGATGTGAAATCCAAATCATTCCCATTCCAAACCTGAGACCCTTCCTATAGCATGAGATGTTATAATTTAATGCTTCTAAAACCAAACCTGAGAACCATCCTATAACATGTGAAATCCAAATCCTTCCCTTTCCAAACCTGAGACCCTTCCGATAGCATGAGATGTGATATCTCAATGCTTCTAAAACCAAACATGAGAACCATCCTATAACATGAGATGTGAAATCCAAATCCTTCCCTTTCCAAACCTGAGACCCTTCCTATAGCTTGAGATGAAATATCAAACTCCTTCCCATTCCAATCCTGAGATAGCTTGAGATGTGATATCCAACTCCATCCCATTCCAATCCTGAGACCCTTCCGATAGCATGAGATGTGATAGCTCAATGCTTCTAATATCAAAACTGAGACCCTCCCTATAGTATGAGATGTGAATTCTAAGTCCTTACCATTCCTATCCTGAGACCCTTCCGATAGCAGAGATGTGATATCTCAATGCTTATACCAAACCTGATGACCCTTCCTATGGCATTAGATGTGATATCCAACTCCTTCCCATTCCAATCCTGAGTTCCTTCCTATAGCATGAGATGTGATATCTCAATGCTTCTATCAAACCTGATACCCTTCCTTTAGCATGAGGTGATATTCAACTCCTGCCCATTCCAATCCTGAGACTCCTCCTATAGCATGAGATGTGATATCTCAATGCTTCTAATACCAGACCTGGGACCGGTCCTATAACATGAGATATGATATCCAAATCCTTCCCCTTCCAAACCTGAGACCCTTCCTATAGCAAGAGATGTGATATCCAATTCCTTCCCATTCCAATCCTGAGACCCTTCCTATAACGAGATGTGATATCCAACTCCTTCCCATTCCAACCTGAGACCCTTCCTGTAGCATGAGAAGGGAGATCCAACTCCTTCCCATTCCAATCCTGAGACCCTTCCTATACCATGAGATGTGATATCTCAATGCTTCTAATACCAAACCTGGGACCCGTCCTATAACATGAGATATGTCCTATAACATGAGATATGATATCCAAATCCTTCCCCTTCCAAACCTGAGACCCTTCCTTTAGCATGAGATGTGATATCCAAATCCTTCCCATTCCAATACTGAAACCCTTCCTATAGCATGAGATGTCATATCTCAATGTTTCTAATAGAAAACCTGAGACCCTTCCTATAGCAAGAGATGTGATATCCAAATCCTTCCCATTTCAATCTTGAGACCCTTCCTATAACATGAGATGTGATATCCAACTCCTACCCATTCCAACCTGAGACCCTTCCTATAGCATGAGAAGGGATATCCAATTCCTTCCCAATCCAATCCTTAGACCCTTCCGATAGCAGAGATGTGATATCTCAATGCTTATACCAAACCTGAGACCCTTCCTTTAGCATGAGATGTGATATCCAAATGCTTCACATTCCAATCCTGAGACCCTTCCTATAGCATGAGATGTGATATCTCAATGCTTCTAATACAAAACCTGAGATCCTTCCTATAACATGAGATGTGATATCCAAGTCCTTCCCATTCCAATCCTGAGACCCTTCCTATAACATGAGATGTGATATCCAACTCCTTCTACTCCAACCTGAGACCCTTCCTATAGCATGAGATGGGATATCCAACTCCTTCCAAATCCAATCCTGATACCCTTCCAATAGCATGAGATGTGATATCCCAATGCTTCTACAAAACCTGAGACCCATACCATGGCATGAGATGTGATATCAAACTCCCGTCCTATACGATGAGACTTGATATCTCAATGCTTCTAATACCAAACCTGAGACCGGTCCAATAACATGAGATGTGATATCCAAATCCTTCCCCTTCCAAACCTTAGACCCTTCCTTTATCATGAGATGTGATATCCAAGTCCTTCCCATTCCATTCCTGAGACCCTTAATATAGCATGAGATGTGATATCTCAATGCTTCTAATACCAAACCTGAGACCCTTCCTATAACATGAGATGTGATATCCAAATCCTTCCCATTCCAATCCTGAGACCCTTCCGATAGCAGAGATGTGATATCTCAATGCTTATACCAAACCTGAGACCCTTCCGATAGCATGAGATGTGATATCTCAATGCTTCTAATACCAAACCTCAGATCCTTCCAATAACATGAGATGTGATGTCCAAATCCTTCCCCTTCCAAACCTTAGACCCTCCCTTTAGCATGAGATGTGATATCCAACTCCTTCCCATTCCAATCCTGAGACCCTTCTGATGGCATGAGATGTCATATCTCAATGCCTCTAATACCAAACCTGAGATCCTACCTCTAACATGAGATGTGATATCAAACTCCTTCCCATTCCAAACCTGAGACCCTTCAGATAGCATGAGATGTGATATTTCAATGCTTCTAAAACCAAACATGAGAACCATCCTATAACATGAGATGTGAAATCCAAATCATTCCCATTCCAAACATGAGGCCCTTCCTATAGCTTGAGATGTGATATCAAACTCCTTCCCATTCAATGTGATATCCAACTCCTTCCCATTCCAATCCTGGGACCCTTCCTATACCATGAGATGTGATAGTTCAATGCTTCTAATACCAAACCTGAGACCCGTCCTAAAACATGAGATGTGAGATCCAAATCCTTCCCTTTCCAAACCTGAGACCTTTCCTTTAGCATGAGATGTGATAACCAACTCCTTCCCATTCCAAACCTGAGACCCTTCCCATAGCATGAGATGTGATATCTCAATGCTTCTAAAACCAAACATGAGAACCATCCTATAACATGAGATGTGAAATCCAAATCCTTCCCTTTCCAAACCTGAGACCCTTCCTATAGCTTGAGATGAAATATCAAACTCCTTCCCATTCCAATCCTGAGATAGCTTGAGATGTGAGATCCAAATCCTTCCCCTTCCAAACCTGAGACCCTTCCTATTGCTTGATATGTGATATCAAACTCCTTCCCATTACAATCCTGAGATAGCTTGAGATGTGATATCCAACTCCATCCCATTCCAATCCTGAGACCCTTCCGATAGCATGAGATGTGATAGCTCAATGCTTCTAATATCAAAACTGAGACCCTCCCTATAGTATGAGATGTGAAATCTACGTCCTTCCCATTCCTATCCTGAGACCCTTCCGATAGCAGAGATATGATATCTCAATGCTTATACCGAACCTGATGACCCTTCCTTTAGCATGAGATGTGATATTCAACTCCTTCCCATTCCAAACCTGAGACCCTTCCTATAACATGAGACGTGATATCCAACTCCTTCCCATTCCAAACCTGAGACCTTTCCTTTAGCATATGTGATATCCAACTCCTTCCAATTCCAATACTGAGACCCTTCCAATAGCATATGTGATATCTCAATGCTTCTAATATCAAAACTGAGACCCTCCCTATAACATGAGATGTGATATCCAACTCCTTCCCATTCCAATACTGAGACCCTTCCAATAGCATATGTGATATCTCAATGCTTCTAATATGAAAACTGAGACCCTCCCTATAACATGAATTGTGATATCCAAATCCTTCCCATTCCAATCCTGAGACCCTTCCGATAGCAGAGATGTGATATCTCAATGCTTATACCAAACCTAAGACTCTTCCGATAGCATGAGATGTGATATCTCAATGCTTCTAATACCAAACCTCAGATCCTTCCAATAACATGAGATATGATGTCCAAATCCCTCCCCTTCCAAACCTTAGACCATCCCTTTAGCATGAGATTTGATATCCAACTCCTTCCCATTCCAATCTTGAGACCCTTCTGATAGCATGAGATGTGATATCTCAATGCCTCTAATACCAAACCTGAGATCCTACCTCTAACATGAAATGTGATATCCATCTCCTTCCCTTTCCAAACCTGAGACCCTGCCTATAGCATGAGATGTGATATCCAAGTCCTTCCCATTCCAATCCTGAGACCCTTCCGATAGCATGAGATGTGATATCTCAATGCTTCTAAAACCAAACATGAGAACCATCCTATAACATGAGATGTGAAATCCAAATCCTTCCCTTTCCAAACCTGAGACCCTTCCTATAGCTTGAGATGAAATATCAAACTCCTTCCCATTCCAATCCTGAGATAGCTTGAGATGTGATATCCAACTCCATCCCATTCCAATCCTGAGACCCTTCCGATAGCATGAGATGTGATAGCTCAATGCTTCTAATATCAAAACTGAGACCCTCCCTATAGTATGAGATGTGAATTCTAAGTCCTTACCATTCCTATCCTGAGACCCTTCCGATAGCAGAGATGTGATATCTCAATGCTTATACCAAACCTGATGACCCTTCCTATGGCATTAGATGTGATATCCAACTCCTTCCCATTCCAATCCTGAGTTCCTTCCTATAGCATGAGATGTGATATCTCAATGCTTCTATCAAACCTGATACCCTTCCTTTAGCATGAGAGGTGATATTCAACTCCTGCCCATTCCAATCCTGAGACCCTTCCTATATCATGAGACGTGATATCCAACTCCTTCCCATTCCAATCCTGAGACTCCTCCTATAGCATGAGATGTGATATCTCAATGCTTCTAATACCAGACCTGGGACCGGTCCTATAACATGAGATATGATATCCAAATCCTCCCCCTTCCAAACCTGAGACCCTTCCTATAGCAAGAGATGTGATATCCAATTCCTTCCCATTCCAATCCTGAGACCCTTCCTATAACGAGATGTGATATCCAACTCCTTCCCATTCCAACCTGAGACCCTTCCTGTAGCATGAGAAGGGAGATCCAACTCCTTCCCATTCCAATCCTGAGACCCTTCCTATACCATGAGATGTGATATCTCAATGCTTCTAATACCAAACCTGGGACCCGTCCTATAACATGAGATATGTCCTATAACATGAGATATGATATCCAAATCCTTCCCCTTCCAAACCTGAGACCCTTCCTTTAGCATGAGATGTGATATCCAAATCCTTCCCATTCCAATACTGAAACCCTTCCTATAGCATGAGATGTCATATCTCAATGTTTCTAATAGAAAACCTGAGACCCTTCCTATAGCAAGAGATGTGATATCCAAATCCTTCCCATTTCAATCTTGAGACCCTTCCTATAACATGAGATGTGATATCCAACTCCTACCCATTCCAACCTGAGACCCTTCCTATAGCATGAGAAGGGATATCCAATTCCTTCCCAATCCAATCCTTAGACCCTTCCGATAGCAGAGATGTGATATCTCAATGCTTATACCAAACCTAAGACCCTTCCTTTAGCATGAGATGTGATATCCAAATGCTTCACATTCCAATCCTGAGACCCTTCCTATAGCATGAGATGTGAAATCCCAATGCTTCTAATACAAAACCTGAGATCCTTCCTATAACATGAGATGTGATATCCAAGTCCTTCCCATTCCAATCCTGAGACCCTTCCTATAACATGAGATGTGATATCCAACTCCTTCTACTCCAACCTGAGACCCTTCCTATAGCATGAGATGGGATATCCAACTCCTTCCAAATCCAATCCTGATACCCTTCCAATAGCATGAGATGTGATATCCCAATGCTTCTACAAAACCTGAGACCCATACCATGGCATGAGATGTGATATCAAACTCCCGTCCTATACCATGAGACTTGATATCTCAATGCTTCTAATACCAAACCTGAGACCGGTCCAATAACATGAGATGTGATATCCAAATCCTTCCCCTTCCAAACCTTAGACCCTTCCTTTATCATGAGATGTGATATCCAAGTCCTTCCCATTCCATTCCTGAGACCCTTAATATAGCATGAGATGTGATATCTCAATGCTTCTAATACCAAACCTGAGACCCTTCCTATAACATGAGATGTGATATCCAAATCCTTCCCATTCCAATCCTGAGACCCTTCCGATAGCAGAGATGTGATATCTCAATGCTTATACCAAACCTGAGACCCTTCCGATAGCATGAGATGTGATATCTCAATGCTTCTAATACCAAACCTCAGATCCTTCCAATAACATGAGATGTGATGTCCAAATCCTTCCCCTTCCAAACCTTAGACCCTCCCTTTAGCATGAGATGTGATATCCAACTCCTTCCCATTCCAATCCTGAGACCCTTCTGATGGCATGAGATGTCATATCTCAATGCCTCTAATACCAAACCTGAGATCCTACCTCTAACATGAGATGTGATATCAAACTCCTTCCCATTCCAAACCTGAGACCCTTCAGATAGCATGAGATGTGATATTTCAATGCTTCTAAAACCAAACATGAGAACCATCCTATAACATGAGATGTGAAATCCAAATCATTCCCATTCCAAACCTGAGACCCTTCCTATAGCATGAGATGTTATAATTTAATGCTTCTAAAACCAAACCTGAGAACCATCCTATAACATGTGAAATCCAAATCCTTCCCTTTCCAAACCTGAGACCCTTCCGATAGCATGAGATGTGATATCTCAATGCTTCTAAAACCAAACATGAGAACCATCCTATAACATGAGATGTGAAATCCAAATCCTTCCCTTTCCAAACCTGAGACCCTTCCTATAGCTTGAGATGAAATATCAAACTCCTTCCCATTCCAATCCTGAGATAGCTTGAGATGTGATATCCAACTCCATCCCATTCCAATCCTGAGACCCTTCCGATAGCATGAGATGTGATAGCTCAATGCTTCTAATATCAAAACTGAGACCCTCCCTATAGTATGAGATGTGAATTCTAAGTCCTTACCATTCCTATCCTGAGACCCTTCCGATAGCAGAGATGTGATATCTCAATGCTTATACCAAACCTGATGACCCTTCCTATGGCATTAGATGTGATATCCAACTCCTTCCCATTCCAATCCTGAGTTCCTTCCTATAGCATGAGATGTGATATCTCAATGCTTCTATCAAACCTGATACCCTTCCTTTAGCATGAGAGGTGATATTCAACTCCTGCCCATTCCAATCCTGAGACTCCTCCTATAGCATGAGATGTGATATCTCAATGCTTCTAATACCAGACCTGGGACCGGTCCTATAACATGAGATATGATATCCAAATCCTTCCCCTTCCAAACCTGAGACCCTTCCTATAGCAAGAGATGTGATATCCAATTCCTTCCCATTCCAATCCTGAGACCCTTCCTATAACGAGATGTGATATCCAACTCCTTCCCATTCCAACCTGAGACCCTTCCTGTAGCATGAGAAGGGAGATCCAACTCCTTCCCATTCCAATCCTGAGACCCTTCCTATACCATGAGATGTGATATCTCAATGCTTCTAATACCAAACCTGGGACCCGTCCTATAACATGAGATATGTCCTATAACATGAGATATGATATCCAAATCCTTCCCCTTCCAAACCTGAGACCCTTCCTTTAGCATGAGATGTGATATCCAAATCCTTCCCATTCCAATACTGAAACCCTTCCTATAGCATGAGATGTCATATCTCAATGTTTCTAATAGAAAACCTGAGACCCTTCCTATAGCAAGAGATGTGATATCCAAATCCTTCCCATTTCAATCTTGAGACCCTTCCTATAACATGAGATGTGATATCCAATTCCAACCTGAGACCCTTCCTATAGCATGAGAAGGGATATCCAATTCCTTCCCAATCCAATCCTTAGACCCTTCCGATAGCAGAGATGTGATATCTCAATGCTTATACCAAACCTGAGACCCTTCCTTTAGCATGAGATGTGATATCCAAATGCTTCACATTCCAATCCTGAGACCCTTCCTATAGCATGAGATGTGATATCTCAATGCTTCTAATACAAAACCTGAGATCCTTCCTATAACATGAGATGTGATATCCAAGTCCTTCCCATTCCAATCCTGAGACCCTTCCTATAACATGAGATGTGATATCCAACTCCTTCTACTCCAACCTGAGACCCTTCCTATAGCATGAGATGGGATATCCAACTCCTTCCAAATCCAATCCTGATACCCTTCCAATAGCATGAGATGTGATATCCCAATGCTTCTACAAAACCTGAGACCCATACCATGGCATGAGATGTGATATCAAACTCCCGTCCTATACGATGAGACTTGATATCTCAATGCTTCTAATACCAAACCTGAGACCGGTCCAATAACATGAGATGTGATATCCAAATCCTTCCCCTTCCAAACCTTAGACCCTTCCTTTATCATGAGATGTGATATCCAAGTCCTTCCCATTCCATTCCTGAGACCCTTAATATAGCATGAGATGTGATATCTCAATGCTTCTAATACCAAACCTGAGACTCTTCCTATAACATGAGATGTGATATCCAAATCCTTCCCATTCCAATCCTGAGACCCTTCCGATAGCAGAGATGTGATATCTCAATGCTTATACCAAACCTGAGACCCTTCCGATAGCATGAGATGTGATATCTCAATGCTTCTAATACCAAACCTCAGATCCTTCCAATAACATGAGATGTGATGTCCAAATCCTTCCCCTTCCAAACCTTAGACCCTCCCTTTAGCATGAGATGTGATATCCAACTCCTTCCCATTCCAATCCTGAGACCCTTCTGATGGCATGAGATGTCATATCTCAATGCCTCTAATACCAAACCTGAGATCCTACCTCTAACATGAGATGTGATATCAAACTCCTTCCCATTCCAAACCTGAGACCCTTCAGATAGCATGAGATGTGATATTTCAATGCTTCTAAAACCAAACATGAGAACCATCCTATAACATGAGATGTGAAATCCAAATCATTCCCATTCCAAACATGAGGCCCTTCCTATAGCTTGAGATGTGATATCAAACTCCTTCCCATTCAATGTGATATCCAACTCCTTCCCATTCCAATCCTGGGACCCTTCCTATACCATGAGATGTGATAGTTCAATGCTTCTAATACCAAACCTGAGACCCGTCCTAAAACATGAGATGTGAGATCCAAATCCTTCCCCTTCCAGACCTGAGACCTTTCCTTTAGCATGAGATGTGATAACCAACTCCTTCCCATTCCAAACCTGAGACCCTTCCCATAGCATGAGATGTGATATCTCAATGCTTCTAAAACCAAACATGAGAACCATCCTATAACATGAGATGTGAAATCCAAATCCTTCCCTTTCCAAACCTGAGACCCTTCCTATAGCTTGAGATGAAATATCAAACTCCTTCCCATTCCAATCCTGAGATAGCTTGAGATGTGAGATCCAAATCCTTCCCCTTCCAAACCTGAGACCCTTCCTATAGCTTGATATGTGATATCAAACTCCTTCCCATTACAATCCTGAGATAGCTTGAGATGTGATATCCAACTCCATCCCATTCCAATCCTGAGACCCTTCCGATAGCATGAGATGTGATAGCTCAATGCTTCTAATATCAAAACTGAGACCCTCCCTATAGTATGAGATGTGAAATCTACGTCCTTCCCATTCCTATCCTGAGACCCTTCCGATAGCAGAGATGTGATATCTCAATGCTTATACCGAACCTGATGACCCTTCCTTTAGCATGAGATGTGATATTCAACTCCTTCCCATTCCAAACCTGAGACCCTTCCTATAACATGAGACGTGATATCCAACTCCTTCCCATTCCAAACCTGAGACCTTTCCTTTAGCATATGTGATATCCAACTCCTTCCAATTCCAATACTGAGACCCTTCCAATAGCATATGTGATATCTCAATGCTTCTAATATCAAAACTGAGACCCTCCCTATAACATGAGATGTGATATCCAACTCCTTCCCATTCCAATACTGAGACCCTTCCAATAGCATATGTGATATCTCAATGCTTCTAATATGAAAACTGAGACCCTCCCTATAACATGAATTGTGATATCCAAATCCTTCCCATTCCAATCCTGAGACCCTTCCGATAGCAGAGATGTGATATCTCAATGCTTATACCAAACCTAAGACTCTTCCGATAGCATGAGATGTGATATCTCAATGCTTCTAATACCAAACCTGAGATCCTTCCAATAACATGAGATATGATGTCCAAATCCCTCCCCTTCCAAACCTTAGACCATCCCTTTAGCATGAGATTTGATATCCAACTCCTTCCCATTCCAATCCTGAGACCCTTCTGATAGCATGAGATGTGATATCTCAATGCCTCTAATACCAAACCTGAGATCCTACCTCTAACATGAAATGTGATATCCATCTCCTTCCCTTTCCAAACCTGAGACCCTGCCTATAGCATGAGATGTGATATCCAAGTCCTTCCCATTCCAATCCTGAGACCCTTCCTATAGCATGTGATGTGATATCTCAATGCTTATACCAAACCTGAGACCCTTCCTATGGCATGAGATGTCTTATACAACTCCTTCCCATTCCAACCCTGAGACCCTTCCTATAGCATGAGATGTGATATCTCAATGCTTATACCAAACCTGAGACCCTTCCTATAGCATGAGATGTGATATCCAACTCCTTCCCATTCCAATCCTGAGACCCTTCCTATAGCATGAGATGTGATATCTCAAGGCCTCTAATACCAAACCTGAGATCCTTCCTCTAACATGAAATGTGATATCCAACTCCTTCCCCTTCCAAACCTGAGAGCCTTCCTATAGCATGAGATATGATATCCAAGTCCTTCCCATTCCAATCCTGAGACCCTTCCTATAACATGAAATGTGATATCCAACTCCTTCCCATTCTAACCTGAGACCCTTCCTATAGCATGAGATGGGATATCCAACTCCTTCCAAATCCAATACTGATACCCTTCCGATAGCATGAGATGTGATATCCCAATGCTTCTACCAAACCTGAGACCCATACTATGGCATGAGATGTGATATCAAACTCCTTCCCATTCCAATCCTGAGACGCTTCCTATAGCTTGAGATGTGATATCCAACTCCTTCCCATTCCAATTCTGAGACCCTTCTTATACCATGACACTTGATATCTCAATGCTTCTAATACCAAACCTGAGACCCGTCCTATAACATGAGATGTGATATCCAAATCCATCCCCTTCCAAACCTTAGACCCTTCCTTTATAATGAGATGTGATATCCAACTCCTTCCCATTCCAATCCTGAGACCCTTCCGATATCATGAGATGTGATATCTCAATGCTTATACCAAATCTGAGACCCTTCCTATGGCCTGAGATGTCATATACAACTCCTTCCCATTCCAATCCTGAGACCCTTCCTATAGCATGAGATGTGATATCTCAATGCTTATACCAAATCTGAGACCCTTCCTATAGCATGAGATGGGATATCCAACTCCTTCCCATTCCAATCCTGAGACCCTTCCTATAGCATGAGAAGTGATATCTCCATGCTTATACCAAACCTGAGACCCTTCCTATAGCATAAGATGTGATATCCAAATCCTTCCCTTTCCAATCCTGAGACCCTTCCTATAGCATGAGATGTGATATCTCAATGCTTATACCAAACCTGAGACCCTTCCTATAGCATGAGATGTGATATCCAACTCCTTCCCATTCCAATCCTGAGACCCTTCCTATAGCATGAGATGTGATGTCTCAATGCTTCTAATACCAAACCTGAGATCCTTCCTATAACATGAGATGTGATATCCAACTCCTTCCCATTCCAATCCTGAGACCCTTATGATAGCATGAGATGTGATATCTCAATGCCTCTTATACCAAACCTGAGATCCTTCCGATAGCATGAGATGTGATATCTCAATGCTTCTAATACCAAACCTGAGATCCTTCCTATAATATGAGATGTGATTTCCAAATCCTTCCCCTTCCAAACCTGAGACCCTCCCTTTAGCATGAAATGTGATATCCAACTCCTTCCCATTCCAATCCTGAGACCCTTCTGATAGCATGAGATGTGATATCTCATTGCCTCTAATACCAACCCTGAGATCCTACCTCTAACATGAAATGTGATATCCATCTCCTTCCCTTTCCAAACCTGAGACCCTGCCTATAGCATGAGATGTGATATCCAAGTCCTTCCCATTCCATTCCTGAGACCCTTCCTATAGCATGTGATGTGATATCCAAGTCCTTCCCATTCCAATCCTGAGACCCTTCCTATAGCATGTGATGTGATATCTCAATGCTTATACCAAACCTGAGACCCTTCCTATGGCATGAGATGTCATATACAACTCCTTCCCATTCCAACCCTGAGACCCTTCCTATAGCATGAGATGTGATATCTCAATGCTTATACCAAACCTGAGACCCTTCCTATAGCTTGAGATGTGATATCCAACTTCTTCCCATTCCAATCCTGAGACCCTTCCTATAGCATGAGATGTGATATCCCAATGCTTCTACCAAACCTGAGACCCATACTATGGCATGAGATGTGATATCAAACTCCTTCCCATTCCAATCCTGAGACGCTTCCTATAGCTTGAGATGTGATATCCAACTCCTTCCCATTCCAATTCTGAGACCCTTCTTATACCATGAGACTTGATATCTCAATGCTTCTAATACCAAACCTGAGACCCGTCCTATAACATGAGATGTGATATCCAAATCCTTCCCCTTCCAAACCTTAGACCCTTCCTTTATAATGAGATGTGATATCCAACTCCTTCCCATTCCAATCCTGAGACCCTTCCTATAGCATGAGATGTGATATCTCAATGCTTCTAATACCAAACCTGAGACCCTTCCTATAACATGAGATGGGATATCCAACTCCTTCCCATTCCAATCCTGAGACCCTTCCGATAGCAGAGATGTGATATCTCAATGCTTATACCAAACCTGAGACCCTTCCTAAGGCTTGAGATGTCATATACAACTCCTTCCCATTCCAATCCTGAGACCCTTCCTATAGCATGAGATGTGATATCTCAATGCTTATACCAAATCTGAGACCCTTCCTATAGCATGAGATGTGATATCCAAATCCTTCCCATTCCAATCCTGAGACCCTTCCTATAGCATGAGATGTGATATCTCAATGATTCTAATACCAAACCAGAGACCCGTCCTTTAACATGAGATGGGATATCCAACTCCTTCCCATTCCAATCCTGAGCCACTCCTGATAGCAGAGATGTGATATCTCAATGCTTATACCAAACCTGAGACCCTTCCTATAACATGAGATGTGATATCCAACTCCTTCCCGTTCCAAACCTGAGACACTTCCTATAGCATATGTGATATCCAACTCCTTCCCATTCCAAACATGAGACCCTTACTATAGCAAGAATGTAATATCCAACTCCTACCCATTCCAATCCTGAGACCATTCCTATAGCATGAGATGTGATATATCAATGCTTCTAATACCAAACCTGAGATCCTTCCTATGACATGAGATGTGATATCCAAATCCTTCCCATTCCAATCCTGAGACCCTTCCTATAGCAAGAGATGTGATATCCAAATCCTTCCCATTCCAATCCTGAGACCCTTCCTATAACATGAGATGTGATATTCAACTCCTTCCCATTCCAACCTGAGACACTTCCTATAGCATGGGAAGGGATATCCAACTCCTTCCCAATCCAATCCTGAGAACCTTCCGATAGCAGAGATGTGATATCTCAATGCTTCTACCAAACCTGAGACCCTTCCTTTAGCATGAGATGTGATATCCAAATCCTTCACATTCCAATCCTGAGACCCTTCCTATAGCATGAGATGTGATATCTCAATGCTTCTAATACCAAACCTGAGATCCTTCCTATAACATGAGATGTGATATCCAATTCCTTCCCATTCCAAACCTGAGACCCTTCCTATTGGATGAGATGTGATATCCAACTCCTTCCCATTCCAACCCTGAGACCCTTCCTATACCATGAGATGTGATATCTCAATGCTTCTAATACCAAACCTGGGAACCGTCCTATAACATGAGATGTGATATCTCAATGTTTCTAATAAAAAACCTGTGACCCTTCCTATAACATGAGATGTGATATCCAATTCCTTCCCATTCCAAACCTGAGACCCTTCCTATTGGATGAGATGTGATATCCAAATCCTTCCCCTTCCAAACCTGAGACCCTTCCTTTAGCATGAGATGTGATATCCAAATACTTCCAATTCCAATCCTAAAACCCTTCCTATAGCATGAGATGTGATATCTCAATGTTTCTAATAAAAAACCTGAGACCCTTCCTATAGCAAGAGATGTGATATCCAAATCCTTCCCATTCCAATCCTGAGACCCTTCCTGTATATAACATGAGATGTGATATCCAACTCCTTCCCATTCCAACCTGAGACCCTTCCTATAGCATGAGATGTGATATCCAACTCCTTACCATTCAAATTCTGAGACCCTCCCTATAACAAGAGATGTCATATCCAACTCCTTCCCATTCCAAACCTGAGACCCTTCCTATAACAGGAGATCTGATATCCAACTCCTTCCCATTCCAAACCTGAGACCCTTCCGATAGCATGAGATGTGATATCTCAATGCTTCAAAAACCAAACATGAGAACCATCCTATAACATGAGATGTGAAATCCAAATCCTTCCCTTCCCAAACCTGAGACTCTTCCTATAGCATGAGATGTGATATCTCAATGCTTCTACCAAACCTGAAACCCTTCCTATAGCATGAGATGTGATATCCAACTCCTTCCCATTCCAATCCTGAGACACATCCTATAGCATGAGATGTATCACAATGCTTCTAATACCAAACCTGAGACCCGTCCTATAACATGAGATGTGATATCCAAATCCTTCCCCTTCCAAACCTGAGACCCTTCCTTGAGCATGAGATGTGATATATAGCTCCTCCCATTCCAATCCTGAGACCCTTCCTATAGCATGAGATGTGATATCTCAATGCTTCTAATACCAAACCTGAGATCCTTCCTATAACATGAGATGTGATATCCAACTCCTTCCCATTCCAATCCCGAGACCCTTCCTATGGCATGAGATGTGATATCTCAATGCTTCTAATACCAAACCTAAGGTCCTTCCTATAACATGAGATGTGATATCCAAATCCTTCCCATTCCAAACCTGAGACCCTCCCTTTAGCATGAGTTGTGATATCCAACTCCTTCCCATTCCAATCCTGATACCCTTCTGATAGCATGAGATCTGATATCTCAATGCCTCTAATACCAAACCTGAGATCCTACCTCTAACATGAAATGTGATATCCAACTCCTTCCTTTTCCAAACCTGAGACCCTTCCTACAGCATGAGATGTGATATCCAAGTCCTTCCCATTCCAATCCTGAGACCCTTCCTATAACATGAGATGTGATATCCAACTCCTTCTATTCCAACCTGAGACCCTTCCTATAGCATGAGATGGGATATCCAACTCCTTCCAAATCCAATCCTGATACCCTTCCGATAGCATGAGATGTGATATACCAATGCTTCTACAAAACCTGAGACCCATACCATGGCATGAGATGTGATATCAAACTCCCGTCCTATACCATGAGACTTGATATCTCAATGCTTCTAATACCAAACCTGAGACCGGTCCAATAACATGAGATGTGATATCCAAATCCTTCCCCTTCCAAACCTTAGACCCTTCCTTTATCATGAGATGTGATATCCAAGTCCTTCCCATTCCATTCCTGAGACCCTTCCTATAGCATGAGATGTGATATCTCAATGCTTCTAATACCAAACCTGAGACCCTTCCTATAACATGAGATGTGATATCCAAGTCCTTCCCATTCCAATCCTGAGACCCTTCCTATAGCATGAGATGTGATATCTCAATGCTTCTAATACCAAACCTGAGACCTTTCCTATAACATGAATTATGATATCCAAATCCTTCCCATTCCAATCCTGAGACCCTTCCGATAGCAGAGATGTGATATCTCAATGCTTATACCAAACCTAAGACCCTTCCGATAGCATGAGATGTGATATCTCAATGCTTCTAATACCAAACCTGAGATCCTTCCAATAACATGAGATGTGATATCCAACTCCTTCCCATTCCAATCCCGAGACCCTTCCTATAGCGTGAGATGTGATATCTCAATGCTTCTAATACCAAACCTAAGGTCCTTCCTATAACATGAGATGTGATATCCAAATCCTTCCCATTCCAAACCTGAGACCCTCCCTTTAGCATGAGATGTGATATCCAACTCCTTCCCCTTCCAAACCTGAGACCCTTCCTTTAGCATGAGATGTGATATCCAGCTCCTCCCATTCCAATCCTGAGACCCTTCCGATAGCAGAGATGTGATATTTCAATGCTTATACCAAACCTGAGACCCTTCCCATAGCATGAGATGTGATATCCAGCTCCTCCCATTCCAATCCTGAGACCCTTCCGATAGCAGAGATGTGATATTTCAATGCTTATACCAAACCTGAGACCCTTCCCATAGCATGAGATGTGATATCCAACTCCTTCCCATTCCAATCCCGAGACCCTTCCTATAGCATGAGATGTGATATCTCAATGCTTCTAATACCAAACCTAAGGTCCTTCCTATAACATGACATGTGATATCCAAATCCTTCCCATTCCAAACCTGAGACCCTCCCTTTAGCATGAGATGTGATATCTCAATGCTTCTAATACCAAACCTAAGGTCCTTCCTATAACATGAGATGTGATATCCAACTCCTTCCCATTCCAATCCTGATACCCTTCTGATAGCATGAGATGTGATATCTCAATGCCTCTAATACCAAACCTGAGATCCTACCTCTAACATGAAATGTGATATCCAACTCCTTCCTTTTCCAAACCTGAGACCCTTCCTACAGCATGAGATGTGATATCCAAGTCCTTCCCATTCCAATCCTGAGACCCTTCCTATAATATGAGATGTGATATCCAACTCCTTCTATTCCAACCTGAGACCCTTCCTATAGCATGAGATGGGATATCCAACTCCTTCCAAATCCAATCCTGATACCCTTCCGATAGCATGAGATGTGATATCCAAATGCTTCTACAAAACCTGAGACCCATACCATGGCATGAGATGTGATATCAAACTCCCGTCCTATACCATGAGACTTGATATCTCAATGCTTCTAATACCAAACCTGAGACCGGTCCAATAACATGAGATGTGATATCCAAATCCTTCCCCTTCCAAACCTTAGACCCTTCCTTTATCATGAGATGTGATATCCAAGTCCTTCCCATTCCATTCCTGAGACCCTTCCTATAGCATGAGATGTGATATCTAAATGCTTCTAATACCAAACCTGAGACCCTTCCTATAACATGAGATGTGATATCCAAGTCCTTCCCATTCCAATCCTGAGACCCTTCCTATAGCATGAGATGTGATATCTCAATGCTTCTAATACCAAACCTGAGACCCTTCCTATAACATGAATTGTGATATCCAAATCCTTCCCATTCCAATCCTGAGACCCTTCCGATAGCAGAGATGTGATATCTCAATGCTTATACCAAACCTAAGACCCTTCCGATAGCATGAGATGTGATATCTCAATGCTTCTAATCCCAAACCTGAGATCCTTCCAATAACGAGATATGATGTCCAAATCCCTCCCCTTCCAAACCTTAGACCATCCCTTTAGCATGAGATTTGATATCCAACTCCTTCCCATTCCAATCCTGAGACCCTTCTGATGGCATGAGATGAGATATCTCAATGCCTCTAAAACCAAACCTGAGATCCTACCTCTAACATGAAATGTGATATCCAACTCCTTCCCCTTCCAACCCTGAGAGCCTTCCTATAGAATGAGATGTGATGTCCAAGTCCTTCCCATTCCAAACCTGAGACCCTTCCTATAACATGAGATGTGATATCCAACTCCTTCCCATTCCAATCATGAGACCCTTCCTATAGCTTGAGATGTGATATCCAACTCCTTCTCATTCCAATTCTGAGACCCGTCCTATACCATGAGACTTGATATCTCAATGCTTCAAATACCAAACCTGAGACCGGTCCTATAACATGAGATGTGATACCCAAATCCGTCCCCTTCCAAACCTTAGACCCTTCCTATAGCATGAGATGTGATATCTCAATGCTTCTAAAACCAAACATGAGAACCATCCTATAACATGAGATGTGAAATCCAAATCCTTCCCTTTCCAAACCTGAGACCCTTCCTATAGCTTGAGATGAAATATCAAACTCCTTCCCATTCCAATCCTGAGATAGCTTGAGATGTGATATCCAACTCCATCCCATTCCAATCCTGAGACCCTTCCGATAGCATGAGATGTGATAGCTCAATGCTTCTAATATCAAAACTGAGACCCTCCCTATAGTATGAGATGGGAATTCTAAGTCCTTCCCATTCCTATCCTGAGACCCTTCCGATAGCAGAGATGTGATATCTCAATGCTTATACCGAACCTGATGACCCTTCCTTTAGCATGAGATGTGATATTCAACTCCTTCCCATTCCAAACCTGAGACCCTTCCTATAACATGAGACGTGATATCCAACTCCTTCCCATTCCAAACCTGAGACCTTTCCTTTAGCATATGTGATATCCAACTCCTTCCAATTCCAATACTGAGACCCTTCCAATAGCATATGTGATATCTCAATGCTTCTAATATCAAAACTGAGACCCTCCCTCTAAAATGAGATGTGATATCCAACTCCTTCCCATTCCAATACTGAGACCCTTCCAATAGCATATGTGATATCTCAATGTTTCTAATATCAAAACTGAGACCCTCCCTATAACATGAGATGTGATATCCAACTCCTTCCCATTCCAATCGAGACCCTTCCTATAACATGAGATGTGATATCTCTATGCTTCTAATACCAAACCTGAGGCCCTTCCCGTAGTATATGTGAAATCCAACTCCTTCCCATTCCAAACTTGTGACCCTTCCTGTAGCATGAAATGTGATTTTTCACCCCTTCCAATACCATACCCTAGCCTAGACCATTCCCACAGCCTGAGATTTGAAATCTCATTTCTTCCAATACCAAACCCGAGACCCTTCCGATAGGATGTGATTTGATATCTCAGTGCTTCTAATACCAAACCTGAGATCCTCCCTATAACAAGAGATATCATATCCAACTCCTTCCCATTCCAATCCTGAGACTCTTCCTATAGCATGACATGTGATATCGAACTTCCCATTCAAATCCTGAGACTCAGACCTCCCCGTCTAACCTCACCACTCCTAGCTCCCGGATTGATAATGCACTCCTGCTGTGTCTTCTCTCCCTTCTTCTGCTTCCTTTCCTCTCTCCTTCCTCATGTGCCCTAGGTCAGGCTCCTTCTACACCTCCGCAAGGATTACTGATTTGTACCCCTCCCCACTCTCAACTCTCACTCAGTTAACACTCATCTGACATCTGCCATTTCCTGGAAGAACCCGACCTTGATGTCCTTGGTCTAACCGAGACATGGATGACGGCCAGCGCTGTCTCGAGCTCTGACACTTTCCTCCCTAATGACAAGTTCCTCTCCATGCCCAGATCCAAACGTTCATGAGGGGGAGTATCCTTGATTCCTGTAGTAAATTGCTTTCCTTTGCAGGCCGACTCCTCTCACGAATGCCTTGTCTGCATGCATTCTCTCTTTCCTGGCCATTCTCTCACCGTGGCTATTTGCCTACCCCCTTCCTCTCTCAGTGGATGGACTTCTCCATCCTAGCCTCCTACCACTCAACTCCGTCTACTTGGAGAATTCAAAATGAACCTGTATGCTTCCTGACCTGGACTTTTACGAGATCTGCAACTCTTCATGTCTCTGGCCCTACACACTGCAGGGAATACTCAGGATTTTCTGATCTCAGACATCCCCCTATGTAACCCTCTCAACAATCCTCTCCCGTGGTGATCAAGTTCTCATCTCCAAAGAAGGCTAACTACCAGCTGTTCCTCCTCAGTGGAGTTCTCCCTTTCTGTCCCTGCTCTCTGCACCGTTTCGCGTTGCAAACACTCGCTTCCCTGCTCTCTTGTTTAGACGCTTTTCCTTCTTCCTTTCTGTGCCTGTTCTCTGCATCGTTTCGCGTTGCAGAAAACAACTCGCATCCCAGCTCTCTGGTTTAGACGTGTGTTCCCTGCCTTCTCTCCTCTTCCCGCTGCCTTCAAATCAACAAATGAGCTTCAAAAGATACACGGTGCTCAGAATGCTTTATAACACCCATTATTCAAGATATAGCTGTAACCCGCTAGACGTATTGAAAAGTGCTAAAAACTAGCAAAATAGCTAGAAAATGTTCTTTCCTCGCGTTTTGGTAAATACGAATTCTGGTGGATTCCCATTTTGTACTCCGTGCATTTGTTCATTCGAATCCTGATGTTTTTAACCACTCGTCACCCATACAAGGGGGAGATCAAAATCTACTGTTCACAGGCTGAATGTATACTGCTGAAATCGTCAATGCATTATCGGGTAAACCGACTGTTCTGGAAAGTGTATTTGCCATCTGTTATTCCAGTCAGCATGTTTTCATCGTCCCTTCTTGTTTCAAGGCTGCACTCCCGTGGTGATCACATTCTCCTCTCCAGAGCAGGCTAACTACCAGCTGCTCCTCCTCAGAGGCGTTCCACCTTTCTGTCCCTGCTCCCTGCACCGTTTCGCGTTGCATGTACTCGCTTCCCAGCTCTCTGGTTTAGATGTGTGTTCCCTGCCTTCTCTCCTCTTCCTACAGCCTTCGATGAGCTGCACAAGATAGTGTTCAGAATGCTTTATAACCCCATTATTCAACATATAGCTGTAACCCGCTAGACGTATTGAAACGTGCTAAAAACTAGCAAAAATAGCTAGAAAATGTACTTCCCTCGCGTTTTTGTAAATGCGAATTCTGGTGGGTTCCCATGTTGTATGTACTGTGTCCGTGCGTTTGTGTCGAATCCTGAAGTTTTTAACCACTGTTCTCCCATACTAGGGAGGGGGGGTCAACATCTACTGCTGTTCACAGGCTGAATGTATACGGCTGAAATCTTCAAGGCATTATCAGCTTTCCTGACTGTTTTGGAACGTGTATTTGCCATCTGTTAATGCAGTCGCCCTTTGTTCATCGTTCCTTCTAGTTTACAGGCTGCACTCCCCTAGTGATCACATTCTTCTCTCCTATGCAGGCTAACTACCAGCTGCTCCTCCTCATAGGTGTTCATCCTTTCTGTCCCTGCTCCCTGCACCGTTTCGCGTTGCATGTACTCGCTTCCCAGCTCTCTGGTTGAGATGCGTGTTCCCTGCCTTCTCTCCTCTTGCTACAGCCTTCCAATTTGCTCCACAAGATACAGTGTTCAGAATGCTTTATAACACCCATTATTCAACATATAGCTGTAACCAGCTAGACGTATTGAAACGTGCTAAAAACTAGCAAAAACAGCTAGAAAATGTACTTCCCTCGCGTTTTGGTAAATGCAGGGTACACGCGTCTAAACCAGAGAGCAGGCAAGCGAGCATTTCAGCAGTATAAATTCAGCCTGTGAACAACACATTTTGACCCTCCCTTGTATGGGAGAAGAGTGGTTCAAAAGACCAGGATTCGACTGAAAAAACGCACGAACAGAGTACAAAATGGGAATCCACCAGAATTCGCATTTACCAAAACGCGAGGAAAGTACATTTTCTAGCTGTTTCTGCTCGTTTTTAGCACGTTTCAATACGTCTAGCGGGTTACAGCTATATGTTGAATAATGGGTGTTATAAAGCATTCTGAACACTGTATCTTGTGGAGCTCATTGGAAGGCTGTAGGAAGAGGAGAGAAGGCAGGGAACACGCATCTAAACCAGAGAGCTGGGAAGCGAGTACATGCAACGCGAAACGGTGCAGGGAGCAGGGACAGAAAGGATGAACGCCTATGAGGAGGAGCAGCTGGTAGTCAGCCTGCTCTGGAGAGGAGAATGTGATCACCAGGGGAGTGCAGCCTGTAAAGTAGAAGGGACGATGAACACAGGGCGACTGCATTAACAGATGGCAAATACACGTTCCAAAACAGTCAGGAAAGCTGATAATGCCTTGAAGATTTCAACCGTATACCTTCAGCCTGTGAACAGCAGTAGACGTTGACCCCCCCCCCCCTTGTATGGGAGAACAGTGGTTAAAAACTTCATGATTCGACAACAAACGCACGGACAGTACATACATGGGAAGCCATCAGAATTAGCATTTACAAAAACGCGAGGAAAGTACATTTTCTAGCTGTTTTTGCTAGTTTACAGCACGTTTCAATACGTCTAGCGGGTTACGGCTATATGTTGAATAATGGGTGTTATAGAGCATTCTGAGCACTGTGTATCTTTTGGAGCTCATTTTTTTATTTGAAGGCAGCGGGAAGAGGAGAGAAGGCAGGGAACACGCGTCTAAACCAGAGAGCTGGGAAGCGAGTACTTGCAACGCGAAAAGGGCAGAAAGGAAGAAGGCCTCTGAGAAGGAAAAGCGTCTAAACCAGAGAGCAGGGAAGCGAGTGTTTGCAACGCGCAGGGAGCAGGGACAGAAAGGGAGAACTCCTCTGAGGAGGAACAGCTGGCAGTTAGCCTTCTTTGGAGATGAGAACTTGATCACCACGGGAGAGGATTGTTGAGAGGGTTACAGAGGGGGAGGTCTGAGATCAGAAAATCCTGAGTATTCCCTGCAGTGTGTAGGGCCAGCGACATGAAGAGTTGCAGATCTCGTAAAAGTCCAGGTCAGGAAGCATACAGGTTCATGTTGAATTCTCCAAGTAGGCGGAGTTGAGTGGTAGGAGGCTAGGATGGAGAAGTCCATCCACTGAGAGAGGAAGGGGGTAGGCAAATAGCCACGGTGAGAGAATGGCCAGGAGAGAATGCATGCAGACAAGGCATTCGTGAGAGGAGTCGGCCTGCAAAGGAAAGCAATTTACTACAGGAATCAAGGATAAGCATTGAGATATCACATTTCATGCTATAGGAAGGGTCTCAGGATTGGAATGGGAAGGACTTAGATATCACATATGCTATAGGGAGGGTCTCAGTTTTGATATTAGAAGCATTGAGATATCACATCTCATGCTATCGGAAGTGTCTCAGGATTGGAATGGGAAGGAGCTGGATATCACATCTCATGCTAAAGGAAGGGTCTCAGGTTTGGAACGGGAAGGAGTTGGATATCACATCTCATGCTATAGGAAGGGTCTCAGGATTGGAATGGGAAGGACTTAGATATCACATATGCTATAGGGAGGGTCTCAGTTTTGATATTAGAAGCATTGAGATATCACATCTCATGCTATCGGAAGTGTCTCAGGATTGGAATGGGAAGGAGCTGGATATCACATCTCATGCTAAAGGAAGGGTCTCAGGTTTGGAACGGGAAGGAGTTGGATATCACATCTCATGTTATAGGAAGGGTCTCAGGTTTCGTATAAACATTGAGATATCACATCTCTGCTATCGGAAGTGTCTCAGGATTGGAATGGGAAGGAGTTGGATATCCCATCTCATGTTATAGGACGGGTCTCAGGTTTTTTATTAAAATCATTGAGATATTATATTGCATGCTGTAGGAAGGGTCTAAGGATTGGAATGGGAAGGACTTGGATATCACATCTCATGCTATAGATAGGCTCTCAGGTTTGGAAAGTGAAGGAGTTGGATATCACATTTCATGTTAGAGGAAGGATCTCAGGTTTGGTAGAAGCATTGGGATATCAGATCTCATGCTATCGGAAGGGTATCGGGATTGGATTTGGAAGGAGTTGGATATCCCATCTCATGCTATAGGAAGGGTCTCAGGTTGGAATGGGAAGGAGTTGGATATCACATCTCATGTTATAGGAAGGGTCTCAGGATTGGAATGGGAAGGACTTGGATATCACATCTCATGCTATAGGAAGGCTCTCAGGTTTGCAAGGGGAAAGAGTTGGATATCACATTTCATGTTAGAGGTAGGATCTCAGGTTTGGTATTAGAAGTATTGAGATATCACATCTCATGCTATCAGAAGGATCTCAGGTTTGGTATAAAAGCATTGAGATATCATATCTTATGCTATCAGAAGAGTCTCAGGATTGGAATGGGAAGGAGTTGGATATCACATCTCATGCTAAAGGGAGGGTCTCAGGTTTGGAAGATAAGGATTTGGATATCACATCTCATGTTATAGGAAGGATCTCAGGTTTGGTATTAGAAGTATTGAGATATCACATCTCATGCTATCGGAAGGATCTCAGGTTTGGTATAGAAGCATTGAGATATCATATCTTATGCTATCAGAAGGGTCTCAGGATTGGAATGGGAAGGATTTGGATATCACATCTCATGCTAAAGGGAGGGTCTCAGGTTTGGAAGGGGAAGGATTTGGATATCACATCTCATGTTATAGGATGGATCTCAGGTTTGGTATTAGAAGTATTGAGATATCACATCTCATGTTATCGGAAGGATCTCAGGTTTGGTATTAGAAGTATTGAGATATCACCTCTCATGCTATAGGAAGGGTCTCAGGATTGGAATGGGAAGGAGTTGGATATCACATCTCATGCTAAAGGAAGGGTCTCAGGTTTGGTAGAAGCATTGAGATATCACATCTCATGCTATAGGAAGGGTCTCAGGATTGGAATGGGAAGGAGCTGGATATCACATCTCATGCTAAAGGAAGGGTCTCAGGTTTGGAACGGGAAGGAGTTGGATATCACATCTCATGTTATAGGAAGGGTCTCAGGTTTGGTATTAGAGGCATTCAGATATCACATCTCAGGCTATAGGAAGGGTCTCAGGATTGGAATGGGAAGGAGTTGGATATCACATCTCATGCTATAGGAAGGGTCTCAGGTTTGGTATAAGCATTGAGATCACATCTCATGCTATAGGAAGGGTCCAGGATTGGAATGGAAGGAGTTGGATATCACATCTCATGTTATAGGAAGGATCTCAGGTTTGGTATTAGAAGCATTGAGACATCACATCTCATGCTATAGGAAGGGTCTCAGGATTGGAATGGGAAGGAGTTGGATGTCACATCTCATGCTATAGGAAGGGTCTCAGGATTGGAATGGGAAGGAGTTGAATATGACATCTCATGCCGTAGGAAGGGTCTCAGGTTTGGTATAAACATTGAGATATCACATCTCTGCTATCAAAAGGGTCTCAGGATTGGAATGGGAAGGAGTTGGATATCCCATCTCATGTTATAGGAAGAGTCTCAGGTTTGGTATTAGAAGCATTGAGATATCACATCTCATGCTATAGGAAGTGTCTCAGGATTGGAATGGGAAGGACTTGGATATCACATCTCATGCTATAGGTAGGGTCTCAAGTTTGATATTAGAAGCATTGAGATATCACATCTCATGCTATAGGAAGGGTCTGAGGATTGGAATGGGAAGGAGTTGGATATCACATCTCATGCTATGGGAAGGGTCTCAGGTTTGGTATAAGCAGTGAGATATCACATCTCATGCTATAGGAAGTGTCTCAGGATTGGAATGGGAAGGAGTTGGATATCACATCTCATGTTATAGGAAGGATCTCAGGTTTGGTATAAGCATTGAGATATCACATCTCTGCTATCGGAAGGGTCTCAGGATTGGAATGGGAAGGAGTTGGATATTCCCATCTCATGTCATAAGAAGGGTCTCAGGTTTGGTATTAGAAGCATTGAGATATCACAACTCATGCTATAGGAAGGGTCTCAGGATTGGAATGGGAAGGACTTGGATATCACATCTCATGCTATAGGGAGGGTCTCAAGTTTGATATTAGAAGCTTTGAGATATCACATCTCATGATATCGGAAGGGTCTCAGGATTGGAATGGGAAGGAGTTGGATATCACATCTCATGATAAAGGAAGGGTCTAAGGTTTGGAAGGGGAAGGATTTGGATATCACATCTCGTTATATTACGGGTCTCAGGTTTGGTATTAGAAGCATTGAGATATCAAGTCTCATAGTATAGGAAGGGTCTCAGAATTGGAATGGGAAGGAGTTGGATATAACATCTCAAGCTATAGGAAGGGTCTCAGTATTGGAATGGGAAGGACTTGGATATCACATCTCATGCTATAGGAAGGCTCTCAGGTTTGGAAGGGGAAAGAGTTGGATATCACATTTCATGTTAGAGGTAGGATCTCAGGTTTGGTATTAGAGGCATTGAGATATCACATCTCATGCTATCAGAAGGGTCTCAGGAATGGAATGGGAAGGAGTTGGATATCACATCTCATGCTAAAGGGAGGGTCTCAGGTTTAGAAGGGGAAGGATTTGCATATCACATCTCATGTTATAGGAAGGATCTCAGGTTTGGTATTAGAAGCATTGAGATATCACATCTCATGCTATCGGAAGGATCTCAGGTTTGGTATTAGAAGCATTGAGATATCACATCTCATGCTATCAGAAGAGTCTCAGGATTGGAATAGGAAGGAGTTGGATATCACATCTCATGCTAAAGGGAGGGTCTCAGGTTTGGAAGGGGAAGGATTTGGATATCACATCTCATGTTATCGGAAGGATCTCACGTTTGGTATTAGAAGTATTGAGATATCATATCTCATGCTATAGGAAGGGTCTCAGGATTGGAATGGGAAGGAGTTGGATATCACATCTCATGCTATAGGGAGGGTCTCAGGATTGGAATGGGAAGGACTTAGATATCACATATCATGCTATAGGGAGGGTCTCAGTTTTGATATTAGAAGCATTGAGATATCACATCTCATGCTATCGGAAGTGTCTCAGGATTGGAATGGGAAGGAGCTGGATATCACATCTCATGCTAAAGGAAGGGTCTCAGGTTTGGAACGGGAAGGATTTGGATATGACATCTCATGTTATAGGAAGGGTCTCAGGTTTGGTATAAGCATTGAGATATCACATCTCTGCTATCGGAAGAGTCTCAGGATTGGAATGGGAAGGAGTTGAATATCCCATCTCATGTTATAGGACGGGTCTCAGTTTTGTTATTAGAATCATTGAGATATCATATTGCATGCTGTAGGAAGGGTCTAAGGGTTGGAATGTGAAGGACTTGGATATCACATCTCATGCTATAGATAGGCTCTTAGGTTTGGAAAGGGAAGGAGTTGGATATCACATTTCATGTTAGAGGAAGGATCTCAGGTTTGGTATTAGAAGCATAGAGATATCACATCTCATGCTCTAGGAAGGGTCTCAGGATTGGAATGGGAAGCAGTTGGATATCACATCTCATGCTATAGGAAGTGTCTCAGGATTGGAATGGGAAGGACTTGGGTATCACATCTCATGCTATAGGGAGGGTCTCAAGTTTGATATTAGAAGCATTGAGATATCACATTTCATGATATCGAAAGGGTCTCAAGATTGGAATGGGAAGGAGTTGGCTATCACATCTCATGATAAAGGAAGGGTCTAAGGTTTGGAAGGGGAAGGATTTGGATATCACATCTCATGTTATAGGACGGGTCTCAGGTTTGGTATTAGAAGCATTGAGATATCAAGTCTCATGGTATAGGAAGGGTCTCAGAATTGGAATGGGAAGGAGTTGGATATCACATCTCAAGCTATAGGAAGGGTCTCAGGATTAGAATGGGAAGGAGTTTGATATCACATCTCATGCCATAGTATGGGTCTCAGGTTTGGTAGAAGCATTGGGATATCAGATCTCATGCTATCGGAAGGGTATCGGGATTGGATTTGGAAGGAGTTGGATATCCCATCTCATGCTATAGGAAGGGTCTCAGGTTGGAATGGGAAGGAGTTGGATATCACATCTCATGTTATAGGAAGGGTCTCAGGATTGGAATGGGAAGGACTTGGATATCACATCTCATGCTATAGGAAGGCTCTCAGGTTTGCAAGGGGAAAGAGTTGGATATCACATTTCATGTTAGAGGTAGGATCTCAGGTTTGGTATTAGAAGTATTGAGATATCACATCTCATGCTATCAGAAGGATCTCAGGTTTGGTAAAGAAGCATTGAGATATCATATCTTATGCTATCAGAAGAGTCTCAGGATTGGAATGGGAAGGAGTTGGATATCACATCTCATGCTAAAGGGAGGGTCTCAGGTTTGGAAGATAAGGATTTGGATATCACATCTCATGTTATAGGAAGGATCTCAGGTTTGGTATAAGCATTGAGATATCACATCTGTGCTATCGGAAGGGCCTCAGGATTGGAATGGGAAGGAGTTGGATATTCCCATCTCATGTTATAGGGAGGGTCTCAAGTTTGATATTAGAAGCATTGAGATATCACATTTCATGATATCGGAAGGGTCTCAAGATTGGAATGGGAAGGAGTTGGCTATCACATCTCATGATAAAGGAAGGGTCTAAGGTTTGGAAGGGGAAGGATTTGGATATCACATCTCATGTTATAGGACGGGTCTCAGGTTTGGTATTAGAAGCATTGAGATATCAAGTCTCATGGTATAGGAAGGGTCTCAGAATTGGAATGGGAAGGAGTTGGATATCACATCTCAAGCTATAGGAAGGGTCTCAGGATTAGAATGGGAAGGAGTTTGATATCACATCTCATGCCATAGTATGGGTCTCAGGTTTGGTAGAAGCATTGGGATATCAGATCTCATGCTATCGGAAGGGTATCGGGATTGGATTTGGAAGGAGTTGGATATCCCATCTCATGCTATAGGAAGGGTCTCAGGTTGGAATGGGAAGGAGTTGGATATCACATCTCATGTTATAGGAATGGTCTCAGGATTGGAATGGGAAGGACTTGGATATCACATCTCATGCTATAGGAAGGCTCTCAGGTTTGCAAGGGGAAAGAGTTGGATATCACATTTCATGTTAGAGGTAGGATCTCAGGTTTGGTATTAGAAGTATTGAGATATCACATCTCATGCTATCAGAAGGATCTCAGGTTTGGTAAAGAAGCATTGAGATATCATATCTTATGCTATCAGAAGAGTCTCAGGATTGGAATGGGAAGGAGTTGGATATCACATCTCATGCTAAAGGGAGGGTCTCAGGTTTGGAAGATAAGGATTTGGATATCACATCTCATGTTATAGGAAGGATCTCAGGTTTGGTATTAGAAGTATTGAGATATCACATCTCATGCTATCGGAAGGATCTCAGGTTTGGTATAGAAGCATTGAGATATCATATCTTATGCTATCAGAAGGGTCTCAGGATTGGAATGGGAAGGAGTTGGATATCACATCTCATGCTAAAGGGAGGGTCTCAGGTTTGGAAGGGGAAGGATTTGGATATCACATCTCATGTTATAGGATGGATCCCAGGTTTGGTATTAGAAGTATTGAGATATCACATCTCATGTTATCGGAAGGATCTCAGGTTTGGTATTAGAAGTATTGAGATATCACCTCTCATGCTATAGGAAGGGTCTCAGGATTGGAATGGGAAGGACTTAGATATCACATATCATGCTATAGGGAGGGTCTCAGTTTTGATATTAGAAGCATTGAGATATCACATCTCATGCTATCGGAAGTGTCTCAGGATTGGAATGGGAAGGAGCTGGATATCACATCTCATGCTAATGGAAGGGTCTCAGGTTTGGAACGGGAAGGAGTTGGATATCACATCTCATGTTATAGGAAGGGTCTCAGGATTGGAATGGGAAGGAGTTGGATATCACATCTCATGCTAAAGGAAGGGTCTCAGGTTTGGTAGAAGCATTGAGATATCACATCTCATGCTATAGGAAGGGTCTCAGGATTGGAATGGGAAGGACTTAGATATCACATATCATGCTATAGGGAGGGTCTCAGTTTTGATATTAGAAGCATTGAGATATCACATCATGCTATCGGAAGTGTCTCAGGATTGGAATGGGAAGGAGCTGGATATCACATCTCATGCTAATGGAAGGGTCTCAGGTTTGGAACGGGAAGGAGTTGGATATCACATCTCATGTTATATGAAGGGTCTCAGGTTTGGTATAAACATTGAGATATCACATCTCTGCTATCGGAAGTGTCTCAGAATTGGAATGGGAAGGAGTTGGATATCCCATCTCATGTTATAGGACGGGTCTCAGGTTTTTTATTAGAATCATAGAGATATCATATTGCATGCTGTAGGAAGGGTCTAAGGATTGGAATGGGAAGGACTTGGATATCACATCTCATGCTATAGATAGGCTCTCAGGTTTGGAAAGTGAAGGAGTTGGATATCACATTTCATGTTAGAGGAAGGATCTCAGGTTTGGTATTAGAGGCATTGAGATATCACATCTCAGGCTATAGGAAGGGTCTCAGGATTGGAATGGGAAGGAGTTGGATATCACATCTCATGCTATAGGAAGGGTCTCAGGTTTGGTATAAGCATTGAGATATCACATCTCATGCTATAGGAAGGGTCCAGGATTGGAATGGGAAGGACTTGGGTATCACATCTCATGCTATAGGGAGGGTCTCAAGTTTGATATTAGAAGCATTGAGATATCACATCTCATGCTATAGGAAGGGTCTCAGGATTGGAATGGGAAGGAGTTGGATATCACATCTCATGCTATAGGAAGGGTCTCAGGTTTGGTATAAGCAGTGAGATATCACATCTCATGCTATAGGAAGTGTCTCAGGATTGGAATGGGAAGGAGTTGGATATCACATCTCATGCTAAAGGGAGGGTCTCAGGTTTGGAAGGGGAAGGATTTGGATATCACATCTCATGTTATAGGATGGATCCCAGGTTTGGTATTAGAAGTATTGAGATATCACATCTCATGTTATCGGAAGGATCTCAGGTTTGGTATTAGAAGTATTGAGATATCACCTCTCATGCTATAGGAAGGGTCTCAGGATTGGAATGGGAAGGAGTTGGATATCACATCTCATGCTAAAGGAAGGGTCTCAGGTTTAGTAGAAGCATTGAGATATCACATCTCATGCTATAGGAAGGGTCTCAGGATTGGAATGGGAAGGACTTAGATATCACATATCATGCTATAGGGAGGGTCTCAGTTTTGATATTAGAAGCATTGAGATATCACATCATGCTATCGGAAGTGTCTCAGGATTGGAATGGGAAGGAGCTGGATATCACATCTCATGCTAATGGAAGGGTCTCAGGTTTGGAACGGGAAGGAGTTGGATATCACATCTCATGTTATAGGAAGGGTCTCAGGTTTGGTATAAACATTGAGATATCACATCTCTGCTATCGGAAGTGTCTCAGAATTGGAATGGGAAGGAGTTGGATATCCCATCTCATGTTATAGGACGGGTCTCAGGTTTTTTATTAGAATCATAGAGATATCATATTGTATGCTGTAGGAAGGGTCTAAGGATTGGAATGGGAAGGACTTGGATATCACATCTCATGCTATAGATAGGCTCTCAGGTTTGGAAAGTGAAGGAGTTGGATATCACATTTCATGTTAGAGGAAGGATCTCAGGTTTGGTATTAGAGGCATTGAGATATCACATCTCAGGCTATAGGAAGGGTCTCAGGATTGGAATGGGAAGGAGTTGGATATCACATCTCATGCTATAGGAAGGGTCTCAGGTTTGGTATAAGCATTGAGATATCACATCTCATGCTATAGGAAGGGTCCAGGATTGGAATGGGAAGGACTTTGGGTATCACATCTCATGCTATAGGGAGGGTCTCAAGTTTGATATTAGAAGCATTGAGATATCACATCTCATGCTATAGGAAGGGTCTCAGGATTGGAATGGGAAGGAGTTGGATATCACATCTCATGTTATAGGAAGGATCTCAGGTTTGGTATTAGAAGCATTGAGACATCACATCTCATGCTATAGGAAGGGTCTCATGATTGGAATGGGAAGGAGTTGGATATCACATCTCATGCTATAGGAAGGGTCTCAGGATTGGAATGGGAAGGAATTGAATATGACATCTCATGCCGTAGGAAGGGTCTCAGGTTTGGTATAAAAATTGAGATATCACATCTCTGCTATCGAAAGGGTCTCAGGATTGGAATGGAAAGGAGTTGGATATCCCATCTCATGTTATAGGAAGAGTCTCAGGTTTGGTATTAGAAGCATTGAGATATCACATCTCATGCTATAGGAAGTGTCTCAGGATTGGAATGGGAAGGACTTGGGTATCACATCTCATGCTATAGGGAGGGTCTCAAGTTTGATATTAGAAGCATTGAGATATCACATCTCATGCTATAGGAAGGGTCTCAGGATTGGAATGGGAAGGAGTTGGATATCACATCTCATGCTATAGGAAGGGTCTCAGGTTTGGTATAAGCAGTGAGATATCACATCTCATGCTATAGGAAGTGTCTCAGGATTGGAATGGGAAGGAGTTGGATATCACATCTCATGTTATAGGAAGGATCTCAGGTTTGGTATAAGCATTGAGATATCACATCTCTGCTATCGGAAGGGTCTAAGGTTTGGAAGGGGAAGGATTTGGATATCACATCTCATGTTATAGGACGGGTCTCAGGTTTGGTATTAGAAGCATTGAGATATCAAGTCTCATGGTATAGGAAGGGTCTCAGAATTGGAATGGGAAGGAGTTGGATATCACATCTCAAGCTATAGGAAGGGTCTCAGGATTAGAATGGGAAGGAGTTTGATATCACATCTCATGCCATAGTATGGGTCTCAGGTTTGGTAGAAGCATTGGGATATCAGATCTCATGCTATCGGAAGGGTATCGGGATTGGATTTGGAAGGAGTTGGATATCCCATCTCATGCTATAGGAAGGGTCTCAGGTTGGAATGGGAAGGAGTTGGATATCACATCTCATGTTATAGGAAGGGTCTCAGGATTGGAATGGGAAGGACTTGGATATCACATCTCATGCTATAGGAAGGCTCTCAGGTTTGCAAGGGGAAAGAGTTGGATATCACATTTCATGTTAGAGGTAGGATCTCAGGTTTGGTATTAGAAGTATTGAGATATCACATCTCATGCTATCAGAAGGATCTCAGGTTTGGTATAGAAGCATTGAGATATCATATCTTATGCTATCAGAAGAGTCTCAGGATTGGAATGGGAAGGAGTTGGATATGACATCTCATGCTAAAGGGAGGGTCTCAGGTTTGGAAGATAAGGATTTGGATATCACATCTCATGTTATAGGAAGGATCTCAGGTTTGGTATTAGAAGTATTGAGATATCACATCTCATGCTATCGGAAGGATCTCAGGTTTGGTATAGAAGCATTGAGATATCATATCTTATGCTATCAGAAGGGTCTCAGGATTGGAATGGGAAGGAGTTGAATATGACATCTCATGCCGTAGGAAGGGTCTCAGGTTTGGTATAAACATTGAGATATCACATCTCTGCTATCAAATGGGTCTCAGGATTGGAATGGGAAGGAGTTGGATATCCCATCTCATGTTATAGGAAGAGTCTCAGGTTTGGTATTAGAAGCATTGAGATATCACATCTCATGCTATAGGAAGTGTCTCAGGATTGGAATGGGAAGGACTTGGATATCACATCTCATGCTATAGGTAGGGTCTCAAGTTTGATATTAGAAGCATTGAGATATCACATCTCATGCTATAGGAAGGGTCTGAGGATTGGAATGGGAAGGAGTTGGATATCACATCTCATGCTATGGGAAGGGTCTCAGATTTGGTATAAGCAGTGAGATATCACATCTCATGCTATAGGAAGTGTCTCAGGATTGGAATGGGAAGGAGCTGGATATCACATCTCATGTTATAGGAAGGATCTCAGGTTTGGTATAAGCATTGAGATATCACATCTCTGCTATCGGAAGGGTCTCAGGATTGGAATGGGAAGGAGTTGGATATTCCCATCTCATGTTATAAGAAGGGTCTCAGGTTTGGTATTAGAAGCATTGAGATATCACAACTCATGCTATAGGAAGGGTCTCAGGATTGGAATGGGAAGGACTTGGATATCACATCTCATGCTATAGGGAGGGTCTCAAGTTTGATATTAGAAGCTTTGAGATATCACATCTCATGATATCGGAAGGGTCTCAGGATTGGAATGGGAAGGAGTTGGATATCACATCTCATGTTATAGGAAGGATCTCAGGTTTGGTATAAGCATTGAGATATCACATGTCTGCTATCGGAAGGGTCTAAGGTTTGGAAGGGGAAGGATTTGGATATCACATCTCATGTTATAGGACGGGTCTCAGGTTTGGTATTAGAAGCATTGAGATATCAAGTCTCATGGTATAGGAAGGGTCTCAGAATTGGAATGGGAAGGAGTTGGATATCACATCTCAAGCTATAGGAAGGGTCTCAGGATTAGAATGGGAAGGAGATTGATATCACATCTCATGCCATAGTATGGGTCTCAGGTTTGGTAGAAGCATTGGGATATCAGATCTCATGCTATCGGAAGGGTATCGGGATTGGATTTGGAAGGAGTTGGATATCCCATCTCATGCTATAGGAAGGGTCTCAGGTTGGAATGGGAAGGAGTTGGATATCACATCTCATGTTATAGGAAGGGTCTCAGGATTGGAATGGGAAGGACTTGGATATCACATCTCATGCTATAGGAAGGCTCTCAGGTTTGCAAGGGGAAAGAGTTGGATATCACATTTCATGTTAGAGGTAGGATCTCAGGTTTGGTATTAGAAGTATTGAGATATCACATCTCATGCTATCAGAAGGATCTCAGGTTTGGTATAAAAGCATTGAGATATCATATCTTATGCTATCAGAAGAGTCTCAGGATTGGAATGGGAAGGAGTTGGATATCACATCTCATGCTAAAGGGAGGGTCTCAGGTTTGGAAGATAAGGATTTGGATATCACATCTCATGTTATAGGAAGGATCTCAGGTTTGGTATTAGAAGTATTGAGATATCACATCTCATGCTATCGGAAGGATCTCAGGTTTGGTATAGAAGCATTGAGATATCATATCTTATGCTATCAGAAGGGTCTCAGGATTGGAATGGGAAGGATTTGGATATCACATCTCATGCTAAAGGGAGGGTCTCAGGTTTGGAAGGGGAAGGATTTGGATATCACATCTCATGTTATAGGATGGATCTCAGGTTTGGTATTAGAAGTATTGAGATATCACATCTCATGTTATCGGAAGGATCTCAGGTTTGGTATTAGAAGTATTGAGATATCACCTCTCATGCTATAGGAAGGGTCTCAGGATTGGAATGGGAAGGAGTTGGATATCACATCTCATGCTAAAGGAAGGGTCTCAGGTTTGGTAGAAGCATTGAGATATCACATCTCATGCTATAGGAAGGGTCTCAGGATTGGAATGGGAAGGAGCTGGATATCACATCTCATGCTAAAGGAAGGGTCTCAGGTTTGGAACGGGAAGGAGTTGGATATCACATCTCATGTTATAGGAAGGGTCTCAGGTTTGGTATTAGAGGCATTCAGATATCACATCTCAGGCTATAGGAAGGGTCTCAGGATTGGAATGGGAAGGAGTTGGATATCACATCTCATGCTATAGGAAGGGTCTCAGGTTTGGTATAAGCATTGAGATCACATCTCATGCTATAGGAAGGGTCCAGGATTGGAATGGAAGGAGTTGGATATCACATCTCATGTTATAGGAAGGATCTCAGGTTTGGTATTAGAAGCATTGAGACATCACATCTCATGCTATAGGAAGGGTCTCAGGATTGGAATGGGAAGGAGTTGGATATCACATCTCATGCTATAGGAAGGGTCTCAGGATTGGAATGGGAAGGAGTTGAATATGACATCTCATGCCGTAGGAAGGGTCTCAGGTTTGGTATAAACATTGAGATATCACATCTCTGCTATCAAAAGGGTCTCAGGATTGGAATGGGAAGGAGTTGGATATCCCATCTCATGTTATAGGAAGGGTCTCAGGTTTGGTATTAGAAGCATTGAGATATCACAACTCATGCTATAGGAAGGGTCTCAGGATTGGAATGGGAAGGACTTGGATATCACATCTCATGCTATAGGGAGGGTCTCAAGTTTGATATTAGAAGCTTTGAGATATCACATCTCATGATATCGGAAGGGTCTCAGGATTGGAATGGGAAGGAGTTGGATATCACATCTCATGATAAAGGAAGGGTCTAAGGTTTGGAAGGGGAAGGATTTGGATATCACATCTCGTTATATTACGGGTCTCAGGTTTGGTATTAGAAGCATTGAGATATCAAGTCTCATAGTATAGGAAGGGTCTCAGAATTGGAATGGGAAGGAGTTGGATATAACATCTCAAGCTATAGGAAGGGTCTCAGTATTGGAATGGGAAGGACTTGGATATCACATCTCATGCTATAGGAAGGCTCTCAGGTTTGGAAGGGGAAAGAGTTGGATATCACATTTCATGTTAGAGGTAGGATCTCAGGTTTGGTATTAGAGGCATTGAGATATCACATCTCATGCTATCAGAAGGGTCTCAGGAATGGAATGGGAAGGAGTTGGATATCACATCTCATGCTAAAGGGAGGGTCTCAGGTTTAGAAGGGGAAGGATTTGCATATCACATCTCATGTTATAGGAAGGATCTCAGGTTTGGTATTAGAAGCATTGAGATATCACATCTCATGCTATCGGAAGGATCTCAGGTTTGGTATTAGAAGCATTGAGATATCACATCTCATGCTATCAGAAGAGTCTCAGGATTGGAATAGGAAGGAGTTGGATATCACATCTCATGCTAAAGGGAGGGTCTCAGGTTTGGAAGGGGAAGGATTTGGATATCACATCTCATGTTATCGGAAGGATCTCACGTTTGGTATTAGAAGTATTGAGATATCATATCTCATGCTATAGGAAGGGTCTCAGGATTGGAATGGGAAGGAGTTGGATATCACATCTCATGCTATAGGGAGGGTCTCAGGATTGGAATGGGAAGGACTTAGATATCACATATCATGCTATAGGGAGGGTCTCAGTTTTGATATTAGAAGCATTGAGATATCACATCTCATGCTATCGGAAGTGTCTCAGGATTGGAATGGGAAGGAGCTGGATATCACATCTCATGCTAAAGGAAGGGTCTCAGGTTTGGAACGGGAAGGATTTGGATATGACATCTCATGTTATAGGAAGGGTCTCAGGTTTGGTATAAGCATTGAGATATCACATCTCTGCTATCGGAAGAGTCTCAGGATTGGAATGGGAAGGAGTTGAATATCCCATCTCATGTTATAGGACGGGTCTCAGTTTTGTTATTAGAATCATTGAGATATCATATTGCATGCTGTAGGAAGGGTCTAAGGGTTGGAATGTGAAGGACTTGGATATCACATCTCATGCTATAGATAGGCTCTTAGGTTTGGAAAGGGAAGGAGTTGGATATCACATTTCATGTTAGAGGAAGGATCTCAGGTTTGGTATTAGAAGCATAGAGATATCACATCTCATGCTCTAGGAAGGGTCTCAGGATTGGAATGGGAAGCAGTTGGATATCACATCTCATGCTATAGGAAGTGTCTCAGGATTGGAATGGGAAGGACTTGGGTATCACATCTCATGCTATAGGGAGGGTCTCAAGTTTGATATTAGAAGCATTGAGATATCACATTTCATGATATCGAAAGGGTCTCAAGATTGGAATGGGAAGGAGTTGGCTATCACATCTCATGATAAAGGAAGGGTCTAAGGTTTGGAAGGGGAAGGATTTGGATATCACATCTCATGTTATAGGACGGGTCTCAGGTTTGGTATTAGAAGCATTGAGATATCAAGTCTCATGGTATAGGAAGGGTCTCAGAATTGGAATGGGAAGGAGTTGGATATCACATCTCAAGCTATAGGAAGGGTCTCAGGATTAGAATGGGAAGGAGTTTGATATCACATCTCATGCCATAGTATGGGTCTCAGGTTTGGTAGAAGCATTGGGATATCAGATCTCATGCTATCGGAAGGGTATCGGGATTGGATTTGGAAGGAGTTGGATATCCCATCTCATGCTATAGGAAGGGTCTCAGGTTGGAATGGGAAGGAGTTGGATATCACATCTCATGTTATAGGAAGGGTCTCAGGATTGGAATGGGAAGGACTTGGATATCACATCTCATGCTATAGGAAGGCTCTCAGGTTTGCAAGGGGAAAGAGTTGGATATCACATTTCATGTTAGAGGTAGGATCTCAGGTTTGGTATTAGAAGTATTGAGATATCACATCTCATGCTATCAGAAGGATCTCAGGTTTGGTAAAGAAGCATTGAGATATCATATCTTATGCTATCAGAAGAGTCTCAGGATTGGAATGGGAAGGAGTTGGATATCACATCTCATGCTAAAGGGAGGGTCTCAGGTTTGGAAGATAAGGATTTGGATATCACATCTCATGTTATAGGAAGGATCTCAGGTTTGGTATTAGAAGTATTGAGATATCACATCTCATGCTATCGGAAGGATCTCAGGTTTGGTATAGAAGCATTGAGATATCATATCTTATGCTATCAGAAGGGTCTCAGGATTGGAATGGGAAGGAGTTGGATATCACATCTCATGCTAAAGGGAGGGTCTCAGGTTTGGAAGGGGAAGGATTTGGATATCACATCTCATGTTATAGGATGGATCCCAGGTTTGGTATTAGAAGTATTGAGATATCACATCTCATGTTATCGGAAGGATCTCAGGTTTGGTATTAGAAGTATTGAGATATCACCTCTCATGCTATAGGAAGGGTCTCAGGATTGGAATGGGAAGGACTTAGATATCACATATCATGCTATAGGGAGGGTCTCAGTTTTGATATTAGAAGCATTGAGATATCACATCTCATGCTATCGGAAGTGTCTCAGGATTGGAATGGGAAGGAGCTGGATATCACATCTCATGCTAATGGAAGGGTCTCAGGTTTGGAACGGGAAGGAGTTGGATATCACATCTCATGTTATAGGAAGGGTCTCAGGATTGGAATGGGAAGGAGTTGGATATCACATCTCATGCTAAAGGAAGGGTCTCAGGTTTGGTAGAAGCATTGAGATATCACATCTCATGCTATAGGAAGGGTCTCAGGATTGGAATGGGAAGGACTTAGATATCACATATCATGCTATAGGGAGGGTCTCAGTTTTGATATTAGAAGCATTGAGATATCACATCATGCTATCGGAAGTGTCTCAGGATTGGAATGGGAAGGAGCTGGATATCACATCTCATGCTAATGGAAGGGTCTCAGGTTTGGAACGGGAAGGAGTTGGATATCACATCTCATGTTATATGAAGGGTCTCAGGTTTGGTATAAACATTGAGATATCACATCTCTGCTATCGGAAGTGTCTCAGAATTGGAATGGGAAGGAGTTGGATATCCCATCTCATGTTATAGGACGGGTCTCAGGTTTTTTATTAGAATCATAGAGATATCATATTGCATGCTGTAGGAAGGGTCTAAGGATTGGAATGGGAAGGACTTGGATATCACATCTCATGCTATAGATAGGCTCTCAGGTTTGGAAAGTGAAGGAGTTGGATATCACATTTCATGTTAGAGGAAGGATCTCAGGTTTGGTATTAGAGGCATTGAGATATCACATCTCAGGCTATAGGAAGGGTCTCAGGATTGGAATGGGAAGGAGTTGGATATCACATCTCATGCTATAGGAAGGGTCTCAGGTTTGGTATAAGCATTGAGATATCACATCTCATGCTATAGGAAGGGTCCAGGATTGGAATGGGAAGGACTTGGGTATCACATCTCATGCTATAGGGAGGGTCTCAAGTTTGATATTAGAAGCATTGAGATATCACATCTCATGCTATAGGAAGGGTCTCAGGATTGGAATGGGAAGGAGTTGGATATCACATCTCATGCTATAGGAAGGGTCTCAGGTTTGGTATAAGCAGTGAGATATCACATCTCATGCTATAGGAAGTGTCTCAGGATTGGAATGGGAAGGAGTTGGATATCACATCTCATGCTAAAGGGAGGGTCTCAGGTTTGGAAGGGGAAGGATTTGGATATCACATCTCATGTTATAGGATGGATCCCAGGTTTGGTATTAGAAGTATTGAGATATCACATCTCATGTTATCGGAAGGATCTCAGGTTTGGTATTAGAAGTATTGAGATATCACCTCTCATGCTATAGGAAGGGTCTCAGGATTGGAATGGGAAGGAGTTGGATATCACATCTCATGCTAAAGGAAGGGTCTCAGGTTTAGTAGAAGCATTGAGATATCACATCTCATGCTATAGGAAGGGTCTCAGGATTGGAATGGGAAGGACTTAGATATCACATATCATGCTATAGGGAGGGTCTCAGTTTTGATATTAGAAGCATTGAGATATCACATCATGCTATCGGAAGTGTCTCAGGATTGGAATGGGAAGGAGCTGGATATCACATCTCATGCTAATGGAAGGGTCTCAGGTTTGGAACGGGAAGGAGTTGGATATCACATCTCATGTTATAGGAAGGGTCTCAGGTTTGGTATAAACATTGAGATATCACATCTCTGCTATCGGAAGTGTCTCAGAATTGGAATGGGAAGGAGTTGGATATCCCATCTCATGTTATAGGACGGGTCTCAGGTTTTTTATTAGAATCATAGAGATATCATATTGTATGCTGTAGGAAGGGTCTAAGGATTGGAATGGGAAGGACTTGGATATCACATCTCATGCTATAGATAGGCTCTCAGGTTTGGAAAGTGAAGGAGTTGGATATCACATTTCATGTTAGAGGAAGGATCTCAGGTTTGGTATTAGAGGCATTGAGATATCACATCTCAGGCTATAGGAAGGGTCTCAGGATTGGAATGGGAAGGAGTTGGATATCACATCTCATGCTATAGGAAGGGTCTCAGGTTTGGTATAAGCATTGAGATATCACATCTCATGCTATAGGAAGGGTCCAGGATTGGAATGGGAAGGACTTTGGGTATCACATCTCATGCTATAGGGAGGGTCTCAAGTTTGATATTAGAAGCATTGAGATATCACATCTCATGCTATAGGAAGGGTCTCATGATTGGAATGGGAAGGAGTTGGATATCACATCTCATGTTATAGGAAGGATCTCAGGTTTGGTATTAGAAGCATTGAGACATCACATCTCATGCTATAGGAAGGGTCTCATGATTGGAATGGGAAGGAGTTGGATATCACATCTCATGCTATAGGAAGGGTCTCAGGATTGGAATGGGAAGGAGTTGAATATGACATCTCATGCCGTAGGAAGGGTCTCAGGTTTGGTATAAACATTGAGATATCACATCTCTGCTATCGAAAGGGTCTCAGGATTGGAATGGAAAGGAGTTGGATATCCCATCTCATGTTATAGGAAGAGTCTCAGGTTTGGTATTAGAAGCATTGAGATATCACATCTCATGCTATAGGAAGTGTCTCAGGATTGGAATGGGAAGGACTTGGGTATCACATCTCATGCTATAGGGAGGGTCTCAAGTTTGATATTAGAAGCATTGAGATATCACATCTCATGCTATAGGAAGGGTCTCAGGATTGGAATGGGAAGGAGTTGGATATCACATCTCATGCTATAGGAAGGGTCTCAGGTTTGGTATAAGCAGTGAGATATCACATCTCATGCTATAGGAAGTGTCTCAGGATTGGAATGGGAAGGAGTTGGATATCACATCTCATGTTATAGGAAGGATCTCAGGTTTGGTATAAGCATTGAGATATCACATCTCTGCTATCGGAAGGGTCTAAGGTTTGGAAGGGGAAGGATTTGGATATCACATCTCATGTTATAGGACGGGTCTCAGGTTTGGTATTAGAAGCATTGAGATATCAAGTCTCATGGTATAGGAAGGGTCTCAGAATTGGAATGGGAAGGAGTTGGATATCACATCTCAAGCTATAGGAAGGGTCTCAGGATTAGAATGGGAAGGAGTTTGATATCACATCTCATGCCATAGTATGGGTCTCAGGTTTGGTAGAAGCATTGGGATATCAGATCTCATGCTATCGGAAGGGTATCGGGATTGGATTTGGAAGGAGTTGGATATCCCATCTCATGCTATAGGAAGGGTCTCAGGTTGGAATGGGAAGGAGTTGGATATCACATCTCATGTTATAGGAAGGGTCTCAGGATTGGAATGGGAAGGACTTGGATATCACATCTCATGCTATAGGAAGGCTCTCAGGTTTGCAAGGGGAAAGAGTTGGATATCACATTTCATGTTAGAGGTAGGATCTCAGGTTTGGTATTAGAAGTATTGAGATATCACATCTCATGCTATCAGAAGGATCTCAGGTTTGGTATAGAAGCATTGAGATATCATATCTTATGCTATCAGAAGAGTCTCAGGATTGGAATGGGAAGGAGTTGGATATGACATCTCATGCTAAAGGGAGGGTCTCAGGTTTGGAAGATAAGGATTTGGATATCACATCTCATGTTATAGGAAGGATCTCAGGTTTGGTATTAGAAGTATTGAGATATCACATCTCATGCTATCGGAAGGATCTCAGGTTTGGTATAGAAGCATTGAGATATCATATCTTATGCTATCAGAAGGGTCTCAGGATTGGAATGGGAAGGAGTTGAATATGACATCTCATGCCGTAGGAAGGGTCTCAGGTTTGGTATAAACATTGAGATATCACATCTCTGCTATCAAATGGGTCTCAGGATTGGAATGGGAAGGAGTTGGATATCCCATCTCATGTTATAGGAAGAGTCTCAGGTTTGGTATTAGAAGCATTGAGATATCACATCTCATGCTATAGGAAGTGTCTCAGGATTGGAATGGGAAGGACTTGGATATCACATCTCATGCTATAGGTAGGGTCTCAAGTTTGATATTAGAAGCATTGAGATATCACATCTCATGCTATAGGAAGGGTCTGAGGATTGGAATGGGAAGGAGTTGGATATCACATCTCATGCTATGGGAAGGGTCTCAGATTTGGTATAAGCAGTGAGATATCACATCTCATGCTATAGGAAGTGTCTCAGGATTGGAATGGGAAGGAGCTGGATATCACATCTCATGTTATAGGAAGGATCTCAGGTTTGGTATAAGCATTGAGATATCACATCTCTGCTATCGGAAGGGTCTCAGGATTGGAATGGGAAGGAGTTGGATATTCCCATCTCATGTTATAAGAAGGGTCTCAGGTTTGGTATTAGAAGCATTGAGATATCACAACTCATGCTATAGGAAGGGTCTCAGGATTGGAATGGGAAGGACTTGGATATCACATCTCATGCTATAGGGAGGGTCTCAAGTTTGATATTAGAAGCTTTGAGATATCACATCTCATGATATCGGAAGGGTCTCAGGATTGGAATGGGAAGGAGTTGGATATCACATCTCATGATAAAGGAAGGGTCTAAGGTTTGGAAGGGGAAGGATTTGGATATCACATCTCATGTTATATTACGGGTCTCAGGTTTGGTATTAGAAGCATTGAGATATCAAGTCTCATAGTATAGGAAGGGTCTCAGAATTGGAATGGGAAGGAGTTGGATATCACATCTCAAGCTATAGGAAGGGTCTCAGGATTGGAATGGGAAGGACTTGGATATCACATCTCATGCTATAGGAAGGCTCTCAGGTTTGGAAGGGGAAAGAGTTGGATATCACATTTCATGTTAGAGGTAGGATCTCAGGTTTGGTATTAGAGGCATTGAGATATCACATCTCATGCTATCAGAAGGGTCTCAGGAATGAAATGGGAAGGAGTTGGATATCACATCTCATGCTAAAGGGAGGGTCTCAGGTTTGGAAGGGGAAGGATTTGGATATCACATCTCATGTTATAGGAAGGATCTCAGGTTTGGTATTAGAAGCATTGAGATATCACATCTCATGCTATCGGAAGGATCTCAGGTTTGGTATTAGAAGCATTGAGATATCACATCTCATGCTATCAGAAGAGTCTCAGGATTGGAATAGGAAGGAGTTGGATATCACATCTCATGCTAAAGGGAGGGTCTCAGGTTTGGAAGGGGAAGGATTTGGATATCACATCTCATGTTATCGGAAGGATCTCACGTTTGGTATTAGAAGTATTGAGATATCATATCTCATGCTATAGGAAGGGTCTCAGGATTGGAATGGGAAGGAGTTGGATATCACATCTCATGCTATAGGGAGGGTCTCAGGATTGGAATGGGAAGGACTTAGATATCACATATCATGCTATAGGGAGGGTCCCAGTTTTGATATTAGAAGCATTGAGATATCACATCTCATGCTATCGGAAGTGTCTCAGGATTGGAATGGGAAGGAGCTGGATATCACATCTCATGCTAAAGGAAGGGTCTCAGGTTTGGAACGGGAAGGATTTGGATATCACATCTCATGTTATAGGAAGGGTCTCAGGTTTGGTATAAGCATTGAGATATCACATCTCTGCTATCGGAAGAGTCTCAGGATTGGAATGGGAAGGAGTTGAATATCCCATCTCATGTTATAGGACGGGTCTCAGGTTTGTTATTAGAATCATTGAGATATCATATTGCATGCTGTAGGAAGGGTCTAAGGGTTGGAATGTGAAGGACTTGGATATCACATCTCATGCTATAGATAGGCTCTTAGGTTTGGAAAGGGAAGGAGTTGGATATCACATTTCATGTTAGAGGAAGGATCTCAGGTTTGGTATTAGAAGCATAGAGATATCACATCTCATGCTATAGGAAGGGTCTCAGGATTGGAATGGGAAGCAGTTGGATATCACATCTCATGCTATAGGAAGTGTCTCAGGATTGGAATGGGAAGGACTTGGGTATCACATCTCATGCTATAGGGAGGGTCTCAAGTTTGATATTAGAAGCATTGAGATATCACATCTCATGCTATAGGAAGGGTCTCAGGATTGGAATGGGAAGGAGTTGGATATCACATCTCATGCTATAGGAAGGGTCTCAGGTTTGGTATAAGCAGTGAGATATCACATCTCATGCTATAGGAAGTGTCTCAGGATTGGAATGGGAAGGAGTTGGATATCACATCTCATGTTATAGGAAGGATCTCAGGTTTGGTATAAGCATTGAGATATCACATCTGTGCTATCGGAAGGGTCTCAGGATTGGAATGGGAAGGAGTTGGATATTCCCATCTCATGTTATAGGGAGGGTCTCAAGTTTGATATTAGAAGCATTGAGATATCACATTTCATGATATCGGAAGGGTCTCAAGATTGGAATGGGAAGGAGTTGGCTATCACATCTCATGATAAAGGAAGGGTCTAAGGTTTGGAAGGGGAAGGATTTGGATATCACATCTCATGTTATAGGACGGGTCTCAGGTTTGGTATTAGAAGCATTGAGATATCACATCTCATGATAAAGGAAGGGTCTCAGAATTGGAATGGGAAGGAGTTGGATATCACATCTCAAGCTATAGGAAGGGTCTCAGGATTAGAATGGGAAGGAGTTTGATATCACATCTCATGCCATAGTATGGGTCTCAGGTTTGGTAGAAGCATTGGGATATCAGATCTCATGCTATCGGAAGGGTATCGGGATTGGATTTGGAAGGAGTTGGATATCCCATCTCATGCTATAGGAAGGGTCTCAGGTTGGAATGGGAAGGAGTTGGATATCACATCTCATGTTATAGGAAGGGTCTCAGGATTGGAATGGGAAGGACTTGGATATCACATCTCATGCTATAGGAAGGCTCTCAGGTTTGCAAGGGGAAAGAGTTAGATATCACATTTCATGTTAGAGGTAGGATCTCAGGTTTGGTATTAGAAGTATTGAGATATCACATCTCATGCTATCAGAAGGATCTCAGGTTTGGTAAAGAAGCATTGAGATATCATATCTTATGCTATCAGAAGAGTCTCAGGATTGGAATGGGAAGGAGTTGGATATCACATCTCATGCTAAAGGGAGGGTCTCAGGTTTGGAAGATAAGGATTTGGATATCACATCTCATGTTATAGGAAGGATCTCAGGTTTGGTATAAGCATTGAGATATCACATCTGTGCTATCGGAAGGGCCTCAGGATTGGAATGGGAAGGAGTTGGATATTCCCATCTCATGTTATAGGGAGGGTCTCAAGTTTGATATTAGAAGCATTGAGATATCACATTTCATGATATCGGAAGGGTCTCAAGATTGGAATGGGAAGGAGTTGGCTATCACATCTCATGATAAAGGAAGGGTCTAAGGTTTGGAAGGGGAAGGATTTGGATATCACATCTCATGTTATAGGACGGGTCTCAGGTTTGGTATTAGAAGCATTGAGATATCAAGTCTCATGGTATAGGAAGGGTCTCAGAATTGGAATGGGAAGGAGTTGGATATCACATCTCAAGCTATAGGAAGGGTCTCAGGATTAGAATGGGAAGGAGTTTGATATCACATCTCATGCCATAGTATGGGTCTCAGGTTTGGTAGAAGCATTGGGATATCAGATCTCATGCTATCGGAAGGGTATCGGGATTGGATTTGGAAGGAGTTGGATATCCCATCTCATGCTATAGGAAGGGTCTCAGGTTGGAATGGGAAGGAGTTGGATATCACATCTCATGTTATAGGAAGGGTCTCAGGATTGGAATGGGAAGGACTTGGATATCACATCTCATGCTATAGGAAGGCTCTCAGGTTTGCAAGGGGAAAGAGTTGGATATCACATTTCATGTTAGAGGTAGGATCTCAGGTTTGGTATTAGAAGTATTGAGATATCACATCTCATGCTATCAGAAGGATCTCAGGTTTGGTAAAGAAGCATTGAGATATCATATCTTATGCTATCAGAAGAGTCTCAGGATTGGAATGGGAAGGAGTTGGATATCACATCTCATGCTAAAGGGAGGGTCTCAGGTTTGGAAGATAAGGATTTGGATATCACATCTCATGTTATAGGAAGGATCTCAGGTTTGGTATTAGAAGTATTGAGATATCACATCTCATGCTATCGGAAGGATCTCAGGTTTGGTATAGAAGCATTGAGATATCATATCTTATGCTATCAGAAGGGTCTCAGGATTGGAATGGGAAGGAGTTGGATATCACATCTCATGCTAAAGGGAGGGTCTCAGGTTTGGAAGGGGAAGGATTTGGATATCACATCTCATGTTATAGGATGGATCCCAGGTTTGGTATTAGAAGTATTGAGATATCACATCTCATGTTATCGGAAGGATCTCAGGTTTGGTATTAGAAGTATTGAGATATCACCTCTCATGCTATAGGAAGGGTCTCAGGATTGGAATGGGAAGGACTTAGATATCACATATCATGCTATAGGGAGGGTCTCAGTTTTGATATTAGAAGCATTGAGATATCACATCATGCTATCGGAAGTGTCTCAGGATTGGAATGGGAAGGAGCTGGATATCACATCTCATGCTAATGGAAGGGTCTCAGGTTTGGAACGGGAAGGAGTTGGATATCACATCTCATGTTATAGGAAGGGTCTCAGGATTGGAATGGGAAGGAGTTGGATATCACATCTCATGCTAAAGGAAGGGTCTCAGGTTTGGTAGAAGCATTGAGATATCACATCTCATGCTATAGGAAGGGTCTCAGGATTGGAATGGGAAGGACTTAGATATCACATATCATGCTATAGGGAGGGTCTCAGTTTTGATATTAGAAGCATTGAGATATCACATCATGCTATCGGAAGTGTCTCAGGATTGGAATGGGAAGGAGCTGGATATCACATCTCATGCTAATGGAAGGGTCTCAGGTTTGGAACGGGAAGGAGTTGGATATCACATCTCATGTTATATGAAGGGTCTCAGGTTTGGTATAAACATTGAGATATCACATCTCTGCTATCGGAAGTGTCTCAGAATTGGAATGGGAAGGAGTTGGATATCCCATCTCATGTTATAGGACGGGTCTCAGGTTTTTTATTAGAATCATAGAGATATCATATTGCATGCTGTAGGAAGGGTCTAAGGATTGGAATGGGAAGGACTTGGATATCACATCTCATGCTATAGATAGGCTCTCAGGTTTGGAAAGTGAAGGAGTTGGATATCACATTTCATGTTAGAGGAAGGATCTCAGGTTTGGTATTAGAGGCATTGAGATATCACATCTCAGGCTATAGGAAGGGTCTCAGGATTGGAATGGGAAGGAGTTGGATATCACATCTCATGCTATAGGAAGGGTCTCAGGTTTGGTATAAGCATTGAGATATCACATCTCATGCTATAGGAAGGGTCCAGGATTGGAATGGGAAGGACTTGGGTATCACATCTCATGCTATAGGGAGGGTCTCAAGTTTGATATTAGAAGCATTGAGATATCACATCTCATGCTATAGGAAGGGTCTCAGGATTGGAATGGGAAGGAGTTGGATATCACATCTCATGCTATAGGAAGGGTCTCAGGTTTGGTATAAGCAGTGAGATATCACATCTCATGCTATAGGAAGTGTCTCAGGATTGGAATGGGAAGGAGTTGGATATCACATCTCATGCTAAAGGGAGGGTCTCAGGTTTGGAAGGGGAAGGATTTGGATATCACATCTCATGTTATAGGATGGATCCCAGGTTTGGTATTAGAAGTATTGAGATATCACATCTCATGTTATCGGAAGGATCTCAGGTTTGGTATTAGAAGTATTGAGATATCACCTCTCATGCTATAGGAAGGGTCTCAGGATTGGAATGGGAAGGAGTTGGATATCACATCTCATGCTAAAGGAAGGGTCTCAGGTTTGGTAGAAGCATTGAGATATCACATCTCATGCTATAGGAAGGGTCTCAGGATTGGAATGGGAAGGACTTAGATATCACATATCATGCTATAGGGAGGGTCTCAGTTTTGATATTAGAAGCATTGAGATATCACATCATGCTATCGGAAGTGTCTCAGGATTGGAATGGGAAGGAGCTGGATATCACATCTCATGCTAATGGAAGGGTCTCAGGTTTGGAACGGGAAGGAGTTGGATATCACATCTCATGTTATAGGAAGGGTCTCAGGTTTGGTATAAACATTGAGATATCACATCTCTGCTATCGGAAGTGTCTCAGAATTGGAATGGGAAGGAGTTGGATATCCCATCTCATGTTATAGGACGGGTCTCAGGTTTTTTATTAGAATCATAGAGATATCATATTGCATGCTGTAGGAAGGGTCTAAGGATTGGAATGGGAAGGACTTGGATATCACATCTCATGCTATAGATAGGCTCTCAGGTTTGGAAAGTGAAGGAGTTGGATATCACATTTCATGTTAGAGGAAGGGTCTCAGGTTTGGTATTAGAGGCATTGAGATATCACATCTCAGGCTATAGGAAGGGTCTCAGGATTGGAATGGGAAGGAGTTGGATATCACATCTCATGCTATAGGAAGGGTCTCAGGTTTGGTATAAGCATTGAGATATCACATCTCATGCTATAGGAAGGGTCCAGGATTGGAATGGGAAGGACTTGGGTATCACATCTCATGCTATAGGGAGGGTCTCAAGTTTGATATTAGAAGCATTGAGATATCACATCTCATGCTATAGGAAGGGTCTCAGGATTGGAATGGGAAGGAGTTGGATATCACATCTCATGTTATAGGAAGGATCTCAGGTTTGGTATTAGAAGCATTGAGACATCACATCTCATGCTATAGGAAGGGTCTCATGATTGGAATGGGAAGGAGTTGGATATCACATCTCATGCTATAGGAAGGGTCTCAGGATTGGAATGGGAAGGAGTTGAATATGACATCTCATGCCGTAGGAAGGGTCTCAGGTTTGGTATAAACATTGAGATATCACATCTCTGCTATCGAAAGGGTCTCAGGATTGGAATGGAAAGGAGTTGGATATCCCATCTCATGTTATAGGAAGAGTCTCAGGTTTGGTATTAGAAGCATTGAGATATCACATCTCATGCTATAGGAAGTGTCTCAGGATTGGAATGGGAAGGACTTGGGTATCACATCTCATGCTATAGGGAGGGTCTCAAGTTTGATATTAGAAGCATTGAGATATCACATCTCATGCTATAGGAAGGGTCTCAGGATTGGAATGGGAAGGAGTTGGATATCACATCTCATGCTATAGGAAGGGTCTCAGGTTTGGTATAAGCAGTGAGATATCACATCTCATGCTATAGGAAGTGTCTCAGGATTGGAATGGGAAGGAGTTGGATATCACATCTCATGTTATAGGAAGGATCTCAGGTTTGGTATAAGCATTGAGATATCACATCTCTGCTATCGGAAGGGTCTAAGGTTTGGAAGGGGAAGGATTTGGATATCACATCTCATGTTATAGGACGGGTCTCAGGTTTGGTATTAGAAGCATTGAGATATCAAGTCTCATGGTATAGGAAGGGTCTCAGAATTGGAATGGGAAGGAGTTGGATATCACATCTCAAGCTATAGGAAGGGTCTCAGGATTAGAATGGGAAGGAGTTTGATATCACATCTCATGCCATAGTATGGGTCTCAGGTTTGGTAGAAGCATTGGGATATCAGATCTCATGCTATCGGAAGGGTATCGGGATTGGATTTGGAAGGAGTTGGATATCCCATCTCATGCTATAGGAAGGGTCTCAGGTTGGAATGGGAAGGAGTTGGATATCACATCTCATGTTATAGGAAGGGTCTCAGGATTGGAATGGGAAGGACTTGGATATCACATCTCATGCTATAGGAAGGCTCTCAGGTTTGCAAGGGGAAAGAGTTGGATATCACATTTCATGTTAGAGGTAGGATCTCAGGTTTGGTATTAGAAGTATTGAGATATCACATCTCATGCTATCAGAAGGATCTCAGGTTTGGTATAGAAGCATTGAGATATCATATCTTATGCTATCAGAAGAGTCTCAGGATTGGAATGGGAAGGAGTTGGATATGACATCTCATGCTAAAGGGAGGGTCTCAGGTTTGGAAGATAAGGATTTGGATATCACATCTCATGTTATAGGAAGGATCTCAGGTTTGGTATTAGAAGTATTGAGATATCACATCTCATGCTATCGGAAGGATCTCAGGTTTGGTATAGAAGCATTGAGATATCATATCTTATGCTATCAGAAGGGTCTCAGGATTGGAATGGGAAGGAGTTGAATATGACATCTCATGCCGTAGGAAGGGTCTCAGGTTTGGTATAAACATTGAGATATCACATCTCTGCTATCAAAAGGGTCTCAGGATTGGAATGGGAAGGAGTTGGATATCCCATCTCATGTTATAGGAAGAGTCTCAGGTTTGGTATTAGAAGCATTGAGATATCACATCTCATGCTATAGGAAGTGTCTCAGGATTGGAATGGGAAGGACTTGGATATCACATCTCATGCTATAGGTAGGGTCTCAAGTTTGATATTAGAAGCATTGAGATATCACATCTCATGCTATAGGAAGGGTCTGAGGATTGGAATGGGAAGGAGTTGGATATCACATCTCATGCTATGGGAAGGGTCTCAGGTTTGGTATAAGCAGTGAGATATCACATCTCATGCTATAGGAAGTGTCTCAGGATTGGAATGGGAAGGAGCTGGATATCACATCTCATGTTATAGGAAGGATCTCAGGTTTGGTATAAGCATTGAGATATCACATCTCTGCTATCGGAAGGGTCTCAGGATTGGAATGGGAAGGAGTTGGATATTCCCATCTCATGTTATAAGAAGGGTCTCAGGTTTGGTATTAGAAGCATTGAGATATCACAACTCATGCTATAGGAAGGGTCTCAGGATTGGAATGGGAAGGACTTGGATATCACATCTCATGCTATAGGGAGGGTCTCAAGTTTGATATTAGAAGCTTTGAGATATCACATCTCATGATATCGGAAGGGTCTCAGGATTGGAATGGGAAGGAGTTGGATATCACATCTCATGATAAAGGAAGGGTCTAAGGTTTGGAAGGGGAAGGATTTGGATATCACATCTCATGTTATATTACGGGTCTCAGGTTTGGTATTAGAAGCATTGAGATATCAAGTCTCATAGTATAGGAAGGGTCTCAGAATTGGAATGGGAAGGAGTTGGATATCACATCTCAGGCTATAGGAAGGGTCTCAGGATTGGAATGGGAAGGACTTGGATATCACATCTCATGCTATAGGAAGGCTCTCAGGTTTGGAAGGGGAAAGAGTTGGATATCACATTTCATGTTAGAGGAAGGATCTCAGGTTTGGTATTAGAGGCATTGAGATATCACATCTCATGCTATCAGAAGGGTCTCAGGAATGAAATGGGAAGGAGTTGGATATCACATCTCATGCTAAAGGGAGGGTCTCAGGTTTGGAAGGGGAAGGATTTGGATATCACATCTCATGTTATAGGAAGGATCTCAGGTTTGGTATTAGAAGCATTGAGATATCACATCTCATGCTATCGGAAGGATCTCAGGTTTGGTATTAGAAGCATTGAGATATCACATCTCATGCTATCAGAAGAGTCTCAGGATTGGAATAGGAAGGAGTTGGATATCACATCTCATGCTAAAGGGAGGGTCTCAGGTTTGGAAGGGGAAGGATTTGGATATCACATCTCATGTTATCGGAAGGATCTCACGTTTGGTATTAGAAGTATTGAGATATCATATCTCATGCTATAGGAAGGGTCTCAGGATTGGAATGGGAAGGAGTTGGATATCACATCTCATGCTATAGGGAGGGTCTCAGGATTGGAATGGGAAGGACTTAGATATCACATATCATGCTATAGGGAGGGTCCCAGTTTTGATATTAGAAGCATTGAGATATCACATCTCATGCTATCGGAAGTGTCTCAGGATTGGAATGGGAAGGAGCTGGATATCACATCTCATGCTAAAGGAAGGGTCTCAGGTTTGGAACGGGAAGGATTTGGATATCACATCTCATGTTATAGGAAGGGTCTCAGGTTTGGTATAAGCATTGAGATATCACATCTCTGCTATCGGAAGAGTCTCAGGATTGGAATGGGAAGGAGTTGAATATCCCATCTCATGTTATAGGACGGGTCTCAGGTTTGTTATTAGAATCATTGAGATATCATATTGCATGCTGTAGGAAGGGTCTAAGGGTTGGAATGTGAAGGACTTGGATATCACATCTCATGCTATAGATAGGCTCTTAGGTTTGGAAAGGGAAGGAGTTGGATATCACATTTCATGTTAGAGGAAGGATCTCAGGTTTGGTATTAGAAGCATAGAGATATCACATCTCATGCTATAGGAAGGGTCTCAGGATTGGAATGGGAAGCAGTTGGATATCACATCTCATGCTATAGGAAGTGTCTCAGGATTGGAATGGGAAGGACTTGGGTATCACATCTCATGCTATAGGGAGGGTCTCAAGTTTGATATTAGAAGCATTGAGATATCACATCTCATGCTATAGGAAGGGTCTCAGGATTGGAATGGGAAGGAGTTGGATATCACATCTCATGCTATAGGAAGGGTCTCAGGTTTGGTATAAGCAGTGAGATATCACATCTCATGCTATAGGAAGTGTCTCAGGATTGGAATGGGAAGGAGTTGGATATCACATCTCATGTTATAGGAAGGATCTCAGGTTTGGTATAAGCATTGAGATATCACATCTGTGCTATCGGAAGGGTCTCAGGATTGGAATGGGAAGGAGTTGGATATTCCCATCTCATGTTATAGGGAGGGTCTCAAGTTTGATATTAGAAGCATTGAGATATCACATTTCATGATATCGGAAGGGTCTCAAGATTGGAATGGGAAGGAGTTGGCTATCACATCTCATGATAAAGGAAGGGTCTAAGGTTTGGAAGGGGAAGGATTTGGATATCACATCTCATGTTATAGGACGGGTCTCAGGTTTGGTATTAGAAGCATTGAGATATCACATCTCATGATAAAGGAAGGGTCTCAGAATTGGAATGGGAAGGAGTTGGATATCACATCTCAAGCTATAGGAAGGGTCTCAGGATTAGAATGGGAAGGAGTTTGATATCACATCTCATGCCATAGTATGGGTCTCAGGTTTGGTAGAAGCATTGGGATATCAGATCTCATGCTATCGGAAGGGTATCGGGATTGGATTTGGAAGGAGTTGGATATCCCATCTCATGCTATAGGAAGGGTCTCAGGTTGGAATGGGAAGGAGTTGGATATCACATCTCATGTTATAGGAAGGGTCTCAGGATTGGAATGGGAAGGACTTGGATATCACATCTCATGCTATAGGAAGGCTCTCAGGTTTGCAAGGGGAAAGAGTTGGATATCACATTTCATGTTAGAGGTAGGATCTCAGGTTTGGTATTAGAAGTATTGAGATATCACATCTCATGCTATCAGAAGGATCTCAGGTTTGGTATAGAAGCATTGAGATATCATATCTTATGCTATCAGAAGAGTCTCAGGATTGGAATGGGAAGGAGTTGGATATGACATCTCATGCTAAAGGGAGGGTCTCAGGTTTGGAAGATAAGGATTTGGATATCACATCTCATGTTATAGGAAGGATCTCAGGTTTGGTATTAGAAGTATTGAGATATCACATCTCATGCTATCGGAAGGATCTCAGGTTTGGTATAGAAGCATTGAGATATCATATCTTATGCTATCAGAAGGGTCTCAGGATTGGAATGGGAAGGAGTTGGATATCACATCTCATGCTAAAGGGAGGGTCTCAGGTTTGGAAGGGGAAGGATTTGGATATCACATCTCATGTTATAGGATGGATCCCAGGTTTGGTATTAGAAGTATTGAGATATCACATCTCATGTTATCGGAAGGATCTCAGGTTTGGTATTAGAAGTATTGAGATATCACCTCTCATGCTATAGGAAGGGTCTCAGGATTGGAATGGGAAGGAGTTGGATATCACATCTCATGCTAAAGGAAGGGTCTCAGGTTTGGTAGAAGCATTGAGATATCACATCTCATGCTATAGGAAGGGTCTCAGGATTGGAATGGGAAGGACTTAGATATCACATATCATGCTATAGGGAGGGTCTCAGTTTTGATATTAGAAGCATTGAGATATCACATCTCATGCTATCGGAAGTGTCTCAGGATTGGAATGGGAAGGAGCTGGATATCACATCTCATGCTAAATGAAGGGTCTCAGGTTTGGAACGGGAAGGAGTTGGATATCACATCTCATGTTATAGGAAGGGTCTCAGGTTTGGTATAAACATTGAGATATCACATCTCTGCTATCGGAAGTGTCTCAGAATTGGAATGGGAAGGAGTTGGATATCCCATCTCATGTTATAGGACGGGTCTCAGGTTTTTTATTAGAATCATTGAGATATCATATTGCATGCTGTAGGAAGGGTCTAAGGATTGGAATGGGAAGGACTTGGATATCACATCTCATGCTATAGATAGGCTCTCAGGTTTGGAAAGTGAAGGAGTTGGATATCACATTTCATGTTAGAGGAAGGATCTCAGGTTTGGTATTAGAGGCATTGAGATATCACATCTCAGGCTATAGGAAGGGTCTCAGGATTGGAATGGGAAGGAGTTGGATATCACATCTCATGCTATAGGAAGGGTCTCAGGTTTGGTATAAGCATTGAGATATCACATCTCATGCTATAGGAAGGGTCCAGGATTGGAATGGAAGGAGTTGGATATCACATCTCATGTTATAGGAAGGATCTCAGGTTTGGTATTAGAAGCATTGAGACATCACATCTCATGCTATAGGAAGGGTCTCATGATTGGAATGGGAAGGAGTTGGATATCACATCTCATGCTATAGGAAGGGTCTCAGGATTGGAATGGGAAGGAGTTGAATATGACATCTCATGCCGTAGGAAGGGTCTCAGGTTTGGTATAAACATTGAGATATCACATCTCTGCTATCGAAAGGGTCTCAGGATTGGAATGGAAAGGAGTTGGATATCCCATCTCATGTTATAGGACGGGTCTCAGGTTTTTTATTAGAATCATTGAGATATCATATTGCATGCTGTAGGAAGGGTCTAAGGATTGGAATGGGAAGGACTTGGATATCACATCTCATGCTATAGATAGGCTCTCAGGTTTGGAAAGTGAAGGAGTTGGATATCACATTTCATGTTAGAGGAAGGATCTCAGGTTTGGTATTAGAGGCATTGAGATATCACATCTCAGGCTATAGGAAGGGTCTCAGGATTGGAATGGGAAGGAGTTGGATATCACATCTCATGCTATAGGAAGGGTCTCAGGTTTGGTATAAGCATTGAGATATCACATCTCATGCTAAAGGGAGGGTCTCAGGTTTGGAATGGGAAGGATTTGGATATCACATCTCATGTTATAGGAAGGACCTTAGGTTTGGTATTAGAAGCATTGAGATATCACATCTCATGCTATAGGAAGGGTCTCGGGATTGGAATGGGAAGGAGTTGGATATCACATCTCATGTTATAGGAAGGATCTCAGGTTTGGTATTAGAAGCATTGAGATATCACATCTCATGCTATAGGAAGGGTCTCAGGATTGGAATGGGAGGAGCTATATATCACATCTCATGCTCAAGGAAGGGTCTCAGGTTTGGAAGGGGAAGGATTTGGATATCACATCTCATGTTATAGGACGGGTCTCAGGTTTGGTATTAGAAGCATTGTGATATCACATCTCATGCTATAGGATGTGTCTCAGGATTGGAATGGGAAGGAGTTGGATATCACATCTCATGCTATAGGAAGGGTTTCAGGTTTGGTAGAAGCATTGAGATATCACATCTCATGCTATAGGAAGAGTCTCAGGTTTGGGAAGGGAAGGATTTGGATTTCACATCTCATGTTATAGGATGGTTCTCATGTTTGGTTTTTGAAGCATTGAGATATCACATCTCATGCTATCGGAAGGGTCTCAGGTTTGGAATGGGAAGGAGTTGGATATCAGATCTCCTGTTATAGGAAGGGTCTCAGGTTTGGAATGGGAAGGAGTTGGATATGACATCTCTTGTTATAGGGAGGGTCTCAGAATTTGAATGGTAAGGAGTTGGATATCACATCTCATGCTATAGGAAGGGTCTCAGGTTGGAATGGGAAGGAATTGGATATCACATCTCATGTTATAGGAAGGGACTCAGGTTTTTTATTAGAAACATTGAGATATCACATCTCATGTTATAGGACGGTTCCCAGGTTTGGTATTAGAAGCATTGAGATATCACATCTCATGGTATAGGAAGGGTCTCAGGGTTGGAATGGGAAGGAGTTGGATATCACATCTCATCCAATAGGAAGGGTCTCAGGTTTGGAATGGGAAGGAATTGGATATCACATCTCATGTTATAGGAAGGATCTCAGGTTTGGTATTAGAAGCATTGAGATATCACATCTCATGCTATAGGAAGGGTCTCAGGATTGGAATGTGAAGGATTTGGATATCACATCTCATGCTAAAGGAAGGGTCTCAGGTTTGGTATAAGCATTGAGATATCACATCTCATGCTATAGGAAGGGTCTCAGGATTTGAATGGCAAGGAGTTGGATATCACATCTCATGCCATAGGAAGCGTCTCAGGTTTGGTATAAGCATTGAGATATCACATCTCTGCTATCGGAAGGTTCTCAGGATTGGATTGGGAAGGAGTTGGATATCCCTTCCCATGCTATAGGAAGTGTCTCAGGTTGGAATGGGAAGGAGTTGAATATCACATCTCATGTTATAGGAAGGGTCTCAGGATTGGAATGGGAAGGATTTGGATATCACATCTCTTGCTATAGGAAGGGTCTCAGGATTGGAATGGGAAGGATTTGGATATCACATCTCATGTCATAGGAAGGATCTCAGGTTTTGTATTAGAAGCATTGATATATCACATCTCATGCTATAGGAATGGTCTCAGGATTGGAATGGGTAGGAGTTGGATATTACATTCTTGCTATAGTAAGGGTCTCATGTTTGGAATGGGAAGGAGTTGGATATCACATATGCTATAGGAAGTGTCTCAGGTTTGGAACGGGAAGGAGTTGGATATCACATTTCATGTTATAGGAAGGGTCTCAGGTTTGGTATAAGCATTGAGATATCACATCTCTGCTATCAGGAGTGGCTCAGGATTGGAATGGGAAGGAGTTGGATATCCCATCTCATGTTAAAGGACGGGTCTCTGGTTTGGTATTAGAATCATTGAGATATCACATCGCATGCTGTAGGAAGGGTCTAAGGATTGGAATGGGATGGACTTGGATATCACATCTCATGCTATAGGTAGGCTCTCAGGTTTGGTATAAGCATTGAGATATCACATCTCATGCTATAGGAAGGGTCTCAGGATTGGAATGGGAAGGATTTGGATATCACATCTCATGCTATAGGAAGGGTCTCAGATTTGGTATAAGCATTGAGATATCACATCTCATGCTATAGGAAGGGTCTCAGGATTGGAATGGGAAGGAGTTGTATATGACATCTCAAGCCTTAGGAAGGGTCTCAGGTTTGGTATAAGCATTGAGATATCACATCTCTGCTATCGGAAGGGTCTCAGGATTGGAATGGGAAGGAGTTGGATATCCCATCTCATGTTATAGGAAGGGTCTCAGGTTTGGTATTAGAAGCATTGAGATATCACATCTCATGCTATAGGAAGGGTCTCAGGATTGGAATGGGAAGGAGTTGGATATCACATCTCATTATAAAGGAAAGGTCTAAGGTTTGGAAGGGGAAGGATTTGGATATCACATCTCATGTTATAGGACGGGTCTCAGGTTTGGTATTAGAAGCATTGAGATATCAAGTCTCATGGTATAAGAAGGGTCTCAGAATTGGAATGGGAAGGAGTTGGATATCACATCTCATGCTATAGGAAGCGTCTCAGGATTGGAATGGGAAGGAGTTTGATATCACATCTCATGCCATAGTATGGGTCTCAGGTTTGGTAGAAGCATTGGGATATCACATCTCATGCTATAGGAAGGGTCTCAGGATTGGAATGGGAAGAAGTTGGATATCACATCTCAAGCTATAGGAAGGGTCTCAGGTTTGGTATAAGCATTGAGATATCACATCTCATGCTATAGGAAGGGTCTCAGGGTTGGAATGGGAAGGAGTTGTATATGACATCTCATGCCATAGGAAGGGTCTCAGGTTTGGTATAAGCATTGAGATATCACATCACATGCTATAGGAAGGGTCTCAGGATTGGAATGGGAAGGACTTGGATATCACATAACATGCTATAGGAAGGGTCTCAGGATTGGAATGGGAAGGACTTGGATATCACATCTCATGCTATAGGCAGGGTCTCAGGTTTGGAAAGGGAAGGAGATGGATATCACATTTCATGTTAGAGGTAGGATCTCAGGTTTGGTATTAGAGGCAATGAGATATCACATCTCATGCTATCAGAAGGGTCTCAGGATTGGAATGGGAAGGAGTTGGATATCACATTTCATGCTAAAGGGAGGGTCTCAGGTTTGGAAGGGGAAGGATTTGGAAATCACATCTCATATTATAGGAAGGATCTCAGGTTTGGTATTAGAAGCATTGAGATATCACATCTCATGCTATCGGAAGGATCTCAGGTTTGGTATAAGAGGCATTGAGATATCACATCTCATGCTATCATAAGGGTCTCAGGATTGGAATGGGAAGGAGTTGGATATCACATCTCATGTTATAGGAAGGATCTCAGGTTTGGTATTAGAAGCATTGAGACATCACATCTCATGCTATAGGAAGGGTCTCAGGATTGGAATGGGAAGGAGTTGGATATCACATCTCATGCTATAGGAAGGGTCTCAGGTTTGGTATAAGCATTGAGATATCACATCTCATGCTATAGGAAGGGTCTCAGGATTGGAATGGGAAGGATTTGGATATCACATCTTATGCTATAGGAAGGGTCTCAGGTTTGGTATAAGCACTGAGATATCACATCTCATGCTATAGGAAGGGTCTCAGGATTGGAATGGGAAGAAGTTGGATATCACATCTCATGCTATAGGAAGGGTCTCAGGTTTGGTATAAGCATTGAGATATCACATCTCATGCTATAGGAAGGGTCTCAGGGTTGGAATGGGAAGGAGTTGTATATGACATCTCATGCCATAGGAAGGGTCTCAGGTTTGGTATAAGCATTGAGATATCACATCACATGCTATAGGAAGGGTCTCAAGATTGGAATGGGAAGGACTTGGATATCACATCTCATGCTATAGGCAGGGTCTCAGGGTTGGAAAGGGAAGGAGATGGATATCACATTTCATGTTAGAGGTAGGATCTCAGGTTTGGTATTAGAGGCATTGAGATATCACATCTCATGCTATCAGAAGGGTCTCAGGATTGGAATGGGAAGGAGTTGGATATCACATTTCATGCTAAAGGGAGGGTCTCAGGTTTGGAAGGGGAAGGATTTGGAAATCACATCTCATATTATAGGAAGGATCTCAGGTTTGGTATTAGAAGCATTGAGATATCACATCTCATGCTATCGGAAGGATCTCAGGTTTGGTATAAGAGGCATTGAGATATCACATCTCATGCTATCATAAGGGTCTCAGGATTGGAATGGGAAGGAGTTGGATATCACATCTCATGTTATAGGAAGGATCTCAGGTTTGGTATTAGAAGCATTGAGACATCACATCTCATGCTATAGGAAGGGTCTCAGGATTGGAATGGGAAGGAGTTGGATATCACATCTCATGCTATAGGAAGGGTCTCAGGTTTGGTATAAGCATTGAGATATCACATCTCATGCTATAGGAAGGGTCTCAGGATTGGAAAGGGAAGGATTTGGATATCACATCTTATGCTATAGGAAGGGTCTCAGGTTTGGTATAAGCATGGAGATATCACTTCTCATGCTATAGGAAGGGTCTCAGGATTGGAATGGGAAGGAGTTGAATATCCCATCTCATGCTATAGGAAGGGTCTCAGATTTGGTATAAGCATTGAGATATCACATCTCATGCTATAGGAAGGGTCTCAGGATTGGAATGGGAAGGAGTTGTATATGACATCTCAGGCCATAGGAAGGGTCTCAGATTTGGTATAAGCATTGAGATATCACATCTCATGATATCGGAAGGGTCTCAGGATTGGAATGGGAAGGAGTTGGATATCACATCTCATTATAAAGGAAGGGTCTAAGGTTTGGAAGGGGATGGATTTGGATATCACATCTCATGTTATAGGACGGGTCTCAGGTTTGGTATTAGAAGCATTGAGATATCAAGTGTCATGGTATAAGAAGGGTCTCAGAATTGGAATGGGAAGGAGTTGGATATCACATCTCAAGCTATAGGAAGCGTCTCAGGATTGGAATGGGAAGGAGTTTGATATCACATCTCATGCCATAGTATGGGTCTCAGGTTTGGTAGAAGCATTGGGATATCACATCTCATGCTATCGGAAGGGTATCAGTATTGGATTTGGAAGGAGTTGGATATCCCATCTCATGCTATAGGAAGGGTCTCAGATTAGAATGGGAAGGAGTTGGATATCACATTTCATGTTATAGGAAGGGTCTCAGGATTGGAATGGGAAGGACTTGGATATCATATCTCATGTTATAGGAAGGATCTCAGGTTTGGTATTAGAAGTATTGAGATATCACATCTCATGCTATCGGAAGGATCTCAGGTTTGGTATAGAAGCATTGAGATATCATATCTTATGCTATCAGAAGGGTCTCAGGATTGGAATGGGAAGGAGTTGGATATCACATCTCATGCTAAAGGGAGGGTCTCAGGTTTGGAAGGGGAAGGATTTGGATATCACATCTCATGTTATAGGATGGATCCCAGGTTTGGTATTAGAAGTATTGAGATATCACATCTCATGTTATCGGAAGGATCTCAGGTTTGGTATTAGAAGTATTGAGATATCACCTCTCATGCTATAGGAAGGGTCTCAGGATTTGAATGGGAAGGAGTTGGATATCACATCTCATGCTAAAGGAAGGGTCTCAGGTTTGGTAGAAGCATTGAGATATCACATCTCATGCTATAGGAAGGGTCTCAGGATTGGAATGGGAAGGACTTAGATATCACATATCATGCTATAGGGAGGGTCTCAGTTTTGATATTAGAAGCATTGAGATATCACATCTCATGCTATCGGAAGTGTCTCAGGATTGGAATGGGAAGGAGCTGGATATCACATCTCATGCTATAGGAAGGGTCTCAGGTTTGGTATAAGCATTGAGATATCACATCTCATGCTATAGGAAGGGTCTCAGGATTGGAATGGGAAGGATTTGGATATCACATCTTATGCTATAGGAAGGGTCTCAGGTTTGGTATAAGCACTGAGATATCACATCTCATGCTATAGGAAGGGTCTCAGGATTGGAATGGGAAGAAGTTGGATATCACATCTCATGCTATAGGAAGGGTCTCAGGTTTGGTATAAGCATTGAGATATCACATCTCATGCTATAGGAAGGGTCTCAGGGTTGGAATGGGAAGGAGTTGTATATGACATCTCATGCCATAGGAAGGGTCTCAGGTTTGGTATAAGCATTGAGATATCACATCACATGCTATAGGAAGGGTCTCAAGATTGGAATGGGAAGGACTTGGATATCACATCTCATGCTATAGGCAGGGTCTCAGGGTTGGAAAGGGAAGGAGATGGATATCACATTTCATGTTAGAGGTAGGATCTCAGGTTTGGTATTAGAGGCATTGAGATATCACATCTCATGCTATCAGAAGGGTCTCAGGATTGGAATGGGAAGGAGTTGGATATCACATTTCATGCTAAAGGGAGGGTCTCAGGTTTGGAAGGGGAAGGATTTGGAAATCACATCTCATATTATAGGAAGGATCTCAGGTTTGGTATTAGAAGCATTGAGATATCACATCTCATGCTATCGGAAGGATCTCAGGTTTGGTATAAGAGGCATTGAGATATCACATCTCATGCTATCATAAGGGTCTCAGGATTGGAATGGGAAGGAGTTGGATATCACATCTCATGTTATAGGAAGGATCTCAGGTTTGGTATTAGAAGCATTGAGACATCACATCTCATGCTATAGGAAGGGTCTCAGGATTGGAATGGGAAGGAGTTGGATATCACATCTCATGCTATAGGAAGGGTCTCAGGTTTGGTATAAGCATTGAGATATCACATCTCATGCTATAGGAAGGGTCTCAGGATTGGAAAGGGAAGGATTTGGATATCACATCTTATGCTATAGGAAGGGTCTCAGGTTTGGTATAAGCATGGAGATATCACTTCTCATGCTATAGGAAGGGTCTCAGGATTGGAATGGGAAGGAGTTGGATATCCCATCTCATGCTATAGGAAGGGTCTCAGATTTGGTATAAGCATTGAGATATCACATCTCATGATATCGGAAGGGTCTCAGGATTGGAATGGGAAGGAGTTGGATATCACATCTCATTATAAAGGAAGGGTCTAAGGTTTGGAAGGGGATGGATTTGGATATCACATCTCATGTTATAGGACGGGTCTCAGGTTTGGTATTAGAAGCATTGAGATATCAAGTGTCATGGTATAAGAAGGGTCTCAGAATTGGAATGGGAAGGAGTTGGATATCACATCTCAAGCTATAGGAAGCGTCTCAGGATTGGAATGGGAAGGAGTTTGATATCACATCTCATGCCATAGTATGGGTCTCAGGTTTGGTAGAAGCATTGGGATATCACATCTCATGCTATCGGAAGGGTATCAGTATTGGATTTGGAAGGAGTTGGATATCCCATCTCATGCTATAGGAAGGGTCTCAGGTTAGAATGGGAAGGAGTTGGATATCACATTTCATGTTATAGGAAGGGTCTCAGGATTGGAATGGGAAGGACTTGGATATCATATCTCATGTTATAGAAGGATCTCAGGTTTGGTATTAGAAGTATTGAGATATCACATCTCATGCTATCGGAAGGATCTCAGGTTTGGTATAGAAGCATTGAGATATCATATCTTATGCTATCAGAAGGGTCTCAGGATTGGAATGGGAAGGAGTTGGATATCACATCTCATGCTAAAGGGAGGGTCTCAGGTTTGGAAGGGGAAGGATTTGGATATCACATCTCATGTTATAGGATGGATCCCAGGTTTGGTATTAGAAGTATTGAGATATCACATCTCATGTTATCGGAAGGATCTCAGGTTTGGTATTAGAAGTATTGAGATATCACCTCTCATGCTATAGGAAGGGTCTCAGGATTGGAATGGGAAGGAGTTGGATATCACATCTCATGCTAAAGGAAGGGTCTCAGGTTTGGTAGAAGCATTGAGATATCACATCTCATGCTATAGGAAGGGTCTCAGGATTGGAATGGGAAGGACTTAGATATCACATATCATGCTATAGGGAGGGTCTCAGTTTTGATATTAGAAGCATTGAGATATCACATCTCATGCTATCGGAAGTGTCTCAGGATTGGAATGGGAAGGAGCTGGATATCACATCTCATGCTAAATGAAGGGTCTCAGGTTTGGAACGGGAAGGAGTTGGATATCACATCTCATGTTATAGGAAGGGTCTCAGGTTTGGTATAAACATTGAGATATCACATCTCTGCTATCGGAAGTGTCTCAGAATTGGAATGGGAAGGAGTTGGATATCCCATCTCATGTTATAGGACGGGTCTCAGGTTTTTTATTAGAATCATTGAGATATCATATTGCATGCTGTAGGAAGGGTCTAAGGATTGGAATGGGAAGGACTTGGATATCACATCTCATGCTATAGATAGGCTCTCAGGTTTGGAAAGTGAAGGAGTTGGATATCACATTTCATGTTAGAGGAAGGATCTCAGGTTTGGTATTAGAGGCATTGAGATATCACATCTCAGGCTATAGGAAGGGTCTCAGGATTGGAATGGGAAGGAGTTGGATATCACATCTCATGCTATAGGAAGGGTCTCAGGTTTGGTATAAGCATTGAGATATCACATCTCATGATATCGGAAGGGTCTCAGGATTGGAATGGGAAGGAGTTGGATATCACATCTCATTATAAAGGAAGGGTCTAAGGTTTGGAAGGGGATGGATTTGGATATCACATCTCATGTTATAGGACGGGTCTCAGGTTTGGTATTAGAAGCATTGAGATATCAAGTGTCATGGTATAAGAAGGGTCTCAGAATTGGAATGGGAAGGAGTTGGATATCACATCTCAAGCTATAGGAAGCGTCTCAGGATTGGAATGGGAAGGAGTTTGATATCACATCTCATGCCATAGTATGGGTCTCAGGTTTGGTAGAAGCATTGGGATATCACATCTCATGCTATCGGAAGGGTATCAGTATTGGATTTGGAAGGAGTTGGATATCCCATCTCATGCTATAGGAAGGGTCTCAGGTTAGAATGGGAAGGAGTTGGATATCACATTTCATGTTATAGGAAGGGTCTCAGGATTGGAATGGGAAGGACTTGGATATCATATCTCATGTTATAGGAAGGATCTCAGGTTTGGTATTAGAAGTATTGAGATATCACATCTCATGCTATCGGAAGGATCTCAGGTTTGGTATAGAAGCATTGAGATATCATATCTTATGCTATCAGAAGGGTCTCAGGATTGGAATGGGAAGGAGTTGGATATCACATCTCATGCTAAAGGGAGGGTCTCAGGTTTGGAAGGGGAAGGATTTGGATATCACATCTCATGTTATAGGATGGATCCCAGGTTTGGTATTAGAAGTATTGAGATATCACATCTCATGTTATCGGAAGGATCTCAGGTTTGGTATTAGAAGTATTGAGATATCACCTCTCATGCTATAGGAAGGGTCTCAGGATTGGAATGGGAAGGAGTTGGATATCACATCTCATGCTAAAGGAAGGGTCTCAGGTTTGGTAGAAGCATTGAGATATCACATCTCATGCTATAGGAAGGGTCTCAGGATTGGAATGGGAAGGACTTAGATATCACATATCATGCTTTAGGGAGGGTCTCAGTTTTGATATTAGAAGCATTGAGATATCACATCTCATGCTATCGGAAGTGTCTCAGGATTGGAATGGGAAGGAGCTGGATATCACATCTCATGCTAAATGAAGGGTCTCAGGTTTGGAACGGGAAGGAGTTGGATATCACATCTCATGTTATAGGAAGGGTCTCAGGTTTGGTATAAACATTGAGATATCACATCTCTGCTATCGGAAGTGTCTCAGAATTGGAATGGGAAGGAGTTGGATATCCCATCTCATGTTATAGGACGGGTCTCAGGTTTTTTATTAGAATCATTGAGATATCATATTGCATGCTGTAGGAAGGGTCTAAGGATTGGAATGGGAAGGACTTGGATATCACATCTCATGCTATAGATAGGCTCTCAGGTTTGGAAAGTGAAGGAGTTGGATATCACATTTCATGTTAGAGGAAGGATCTCAGGTTTGGTATTAGAGGCATTGAGATATCACATCTCAGGCTATAGGAAGGGTCTCAGGATTGGAATGGGAAGGAGTTGGATATCACATCTCATGCTATAGGAAGGGTCTCAGGTTTGGTATAAGCATTGAGATATCACATCTCATGCTATAGGAAGGGTCCAGGATTGGAATGGAAGGAGTTGGATATCACATCTCATGTTATAGGAAGGATCTCAGGTTTGGTATTAGAAGCATTGAGACATCACATCTCATGCTATAGGAAGGGTCTCATGATTGGAATGGGAAGGAGTTGGATATCACATCTCATGCTATAGGAAGGGTCTCAGGATTGGAATGGGAAGGAGTTGAATATGACATCTCATGCCGTAGGAAGGGTCTCAGGTTTGGTATAAACATTGAGATATCACATCTCTGCTATCGAAAGGGTCTCAGGATTGGAATGGAAAGGAGTTGGATATCCCATCTCATGTTATAGGACGGGTCTCAGGTTTTTTATTAGAATCATTGAGATATCATATTGCATGCTGTAGGAAGGGTCTAAGGATTGGAATGGGAAGGACTTGGATATCACATCTCATGCTATAGATAGGCTCTCAGGTTTGGAAAGTGAAGGAGTTGGATATCACATTTCATGTTAGAGGAAGGATCTCAGGTTTGGTATTAGAGGCATTGAGATATCACATCCCAGGCTATAGGAAGGGTCTCAGGATTGGAATGGGAAGGAGTTGGATATCACATCTCATGCTATAGGAAGGGTCTCAGGTTTGGTATAAGCATTGAGATATCACATCTCATGCTAAAGGGAGGGTCTCAGGTTTGGAATGGGAAGGATTTGGATATCACATCTCATGTTATAGGAAGGACCTTAGGTTTGGTATTAGAAGCATTGAGATATCACATCTCATGCTATAGGAAGGGTCTCGGGATTGGAATGGGAAGGAGTTGGATATCACATCTCATGTTATAGGAAGGATCTCAGGTTTGGTATTAGAAGCATTGAGATATCACATCTCATGCTATAGCAAGGGTCTCAGGATTGGAATGGGAGGAGCTATATATCACATCTCATGCTCAAGGAAGGGTCTCAGGTTTGGAAGGGGAAGGATTTGGATATCACATCTCATGTTATAGGACGGGTCTCAGGTTTGGTATTAGAAGCATTGTGATATCACATCTCATGCTATAGGATGTGTCTCAGGATTGGAATGGGAAGGAGTTGGATATCACATCTCATGCTATAGGAAGGGTTTCAGGTTTGGTAGAAGCATTGAGATATCACATCTCATGCTATAGGAAGAGTCTCAGGTTTGGGAAGGGAAGGATTTGGATTTCACATCTCATGTTATAGGATGGTTCTCATGTTTGGTTTTTGAAGCATTGAGATATCACATCTCATTCTATCGGAAGGGTCTCAGGTTTGGAATGGGAAGGAGTTGGATATCAGATCTCCTGTTATAGGAAGGGTCTCAGGTTTGGAATGGGAAGGAGTTGGATATGACATCTTTTGTTATAGGGAGGGTCTCAGAATTTGAATGGTAAGGAGTTGGATATCACATCTCATGCTATAGGAAGGGTCTCAGGTTGGAATGGGAAGGAATTGGATATCACATCTCATGTTATAGGAAGGGTCTCAGGTTTTTTATTAGAAACATTGAGATATCACATCTCATGTTATAGGACGGTTCCCAGGTTTGGTATTAGAAGCATTGAGATATCACATCTCATGGTATAGGAAGGGTCTCAGGGTTGGAATGGGAAGGAGTTGGATATCACATCTCATCCAATAGGAAGGGTCTCAGGTTTGGAATGGGAAGGAATTGGATATCACATCTCATGTTATAGGAAGGATCTCAGGTTTGGTATTAGAAGCATTGAGATATCACATCTCATGCTATAGGAAGGGTCTCAGGATTGGAATGTGAAGGATTTGGATATCACATCTCATGCTAAAGGAAGGGTCTCAGGTTTGGTATAAGCATTGAGATATCACATCTCATGCTTTAGGAAGGGTCTCAGGATTTGAATGGCAAGGAGTTGGATATCACATCTCATGCCATAGGAAGCGTCTCAGGTTTGGTATAAGCATTGAGATATCACATCTCTGCTATCGGAAGGTTCTCAGGATTGGATTGGGAAGGAGTTGGATATCCCTTCCCATGCTATAGGAAGTGTCTCAGGTTGGAATGGGAAGGAGTTGAATATCACATCTCATGTTATAGGAAGGGTCTCAGGATTGGAATGGGAAGGATTTGGATATCACATCTCTTGCTATAGGAAGGGTCTCAGGATTGGAATGGGAAGGATTTGGATATCACATCTCATGTCATAGGAAGGATCTCAGGTTTGGTATTAGAAGCATTGATATATCACATCTCATGCTATAGGAATGGTCTCAGGATTGGAATGGGTAGGAGTTGGATATTACATTCTTGCTATAGTAAGGGTCTCATGTTTGGAATGGGAAGGAGTTGGATATCACATATGCTATAGGAAGTGTCTCAGGTTTGGAACGGGAAGGAGTTGGATATCACATCTCATGTTATAGGAAGGGTCTCAGGTTTGGTATAAGCATTGAGATATCACATCTCTGCTATCAGGAGTGGCTCAGGATTGGAATGGGAAGGAGTTGGATATCCCATCTCATGTTAAAGGACGGGTCTCTGGTTTGGTATTAGAATCATTGAGATATCACATCGCATGCTGTAGGAAGGGTCTAAGGATTGGAATGGGATGGACTTGGATATCACATCTCATGCTATAGGTAGGCTCTCAGGTTTGGTATAAGCATTGAGATATCACATCTCATGCTATAGGAAGGGTCTCAGGATTGGAATGGGAAGGATTTGGATATCACATCTCATGCTATAGGAAGGGTCTCAGATTTGGTATAAGCATTGAGATATCACATCTCATGCTATAGGAAGGGTCTCAGGATTGGAATGGGAAGGAGTTGTATATGACATCTCAAGCCTTAGGAAGGGTCTCAGGTTTGGTATAAGCATTGAGATATCACATCTCTGCTATCGGAAGGGTCTCAGGATTGGAATGGGAAGGAGTTGGATATCCCATCTCATGTTATAGGAAGGGTCTCAGGTTTGGTATTAGAAGCATTGAGATATCACATCTCATGCTATAGGAAGGGTCTCAGGATTGGAATGGGAAGGAGTTGGATATCACATCTCATTATAAAGGAAGGGTCTAAGGTTTGGAAGGGGAAGGATTTGGATATCACATCTCATGTTATAGGACGGGTCTCAGGTTTGGTATTAGAAGCAATGAGATATCAAGTCTCATGGTATAAGAAGGGTCTCAGAATTGGAATGGGAAGGAGTTGGATATCACATCTCAAGCTATAGGAAGCGTCTCAGGATTGGAATGGGAAGGAGTTTGATATCACATCTCATGCCATAGTATGGGTCTCAGGTTTGGTAGAAGCATTGGGATATCACATCTCATGCTATAGGAAGGTCTCAGGATTGGAATGGGAAGAAGTTGGATATCACATCTCAAGCTATAGGAAGGGTCTCAGGTTTGGTATAAGCATTGAGATATCACATCTCATGCTATAGGAAGGGTCTCAGGGTTGGAATGGGAAGGAGTTGTATATGACATCTCATGCCATAGGAAGGGTCTCAGGTTTGGTATAAGCATTGAGATATCACATCACATGCTATAGGAAGGGTCTCAGGATTGGAATGGGAAGGACTTGGATATCACATCACATGCTATAGGAAGGGTCTCAGGATTGGAATGGGAAGGACTTGGATATCACATCTCATGCTATAGGCAGGGTCTCAGGTTTGGAAAGGGAAGGAGATGGATATCACATTTCATGTTAGAGGTAGGATCTCAGGTTTGGTATTAGAGGCAATGAGATATCACATCTCATGCTATCAGAAGGGTCTCAGGATTGGAATGGGAAGGAGTTGGATATCACATTTCATGCTAAAGGGAGGGTCTCAGGTTTGGAAGGGGAAGGATTTGGAAATCACATCTCATATTATAGGAAGGATCTCAGGTTTGGTATTAGAAGCATTGAGATATCACATCTCATGCTATCGGAAGGATCTCAGGTTTGGTATAAGAGGCATTGAGATATCACATCTCATGCTATCATAAGGGTCTCAGGATTGGAATGGGAAGGAGTTGGATATCACATCTCATGTTATAGGAAGGATCTCAGGTTTGGTATTAGAAGCATTGAGACATCACATCTCATGCTATAGGAAGGGTCTCAGGATTGGAATGGGAAGGAGTTGGATATCACATCTCATGCTATAGGAAGGGTCTCAGGTTTGGTATAAGCATTGAGATATCACATCTCATGCTATAGGAAGGGTCTCAGGATTGGAATGGGAAGGATTTGGATATCACATCTTATGCTATAGGAAGGGTCTCAGGTTTGGTATAAGCACTGAGATATCACATCTCATGCTATAGGAAGGGTCTCAGGATTGGAATGGGAAGAAGTTGGATATCACATCTCATGCTATAGGAAGGGTCTCAGGTTTGGTATAAGCATTGAGATATCACATCTCATGCTATAGGAAGGGTCTCAGGGTTGGAATGGGAAGGAGTTGTATATGACATCTCATGCCATAGGAAGGGTCTCAGGTTTGGTATAAGCATTGAGATATCACATCACATGCTATAGGAAGGGTCTCAAGATTGGAATGGGAAGGACTTGGATATCACATCTCATGCTATAGGCAGGGTCTCAGGGTTGGAAAGGGAAGGAGATGGATATCACATTTCATGTTAGAGGTAGGATCTCAGGTTTGGTATTAGAGGCATTGAGATATCACATCTCATGCTATCAGAAGGGTCTCAGGATTGGAATGGGAAGGAGTTGGATATCACATTTCATGCTAAAGGGAGGGTCTCAGGTTTGGAAGGGGAAGGATTTGGAAATCACATCTCATATTATAGGAAGGATCTCAGGTTTGGTATTAGAAGCATTGAGATATCACATCTCATGCTATCGGAAGGATCTCAGGTTTGGTATAAGAGGCATTGAGATATCACATCTCATGCTATCATAAGGGTCTCAGGATTGGAATGGGAAGGAGTTGGATATCACATCTCATGTTATAGGAAGGATCTCAGGTTTGGTATTAGAAGCATTGAGACATCACATCTCATGCTATAGGAAGGGTCTCAGGATTGGAATGGGAAGGAGTTGGATATCACATCTCATGCTATAGGAAGGGTCTCAGGTTTGGTATAAGCATTGAGATATCACATCTCATGCTATAGGAAGGGTCTCAGGATTGGAAAGGGAAGGATTTGGATATCACATCTTATGCTATAGGAAGGGTCTCAGGTTTGGTATAAGCATGGAGATATCACTTCTCATGCTATAGGAAGGGTCTCAGGATTGGAATGGGAAGGAGTTGGATATCCCATCTCATGCTATAGGAAGGGTCTCAGATTTGGTATAAGCATTGAGATATCACATCTCATGCTATAGGAAGGGTCTCAGGATTGGAATGGGAAGGAGTTGTATATGACATCTCAGGCCATAGGAAGGGTCTCAGATTTGGTATAAGCATTGAGATATCACATCTCATGATATCGGAAGGGTCTCAGGATTGGAATGGGAAGGAGTTGGATATCACATCTCATTATAAAGGAAGGGTCTAAGGTTTGGAAGGGGATGGATTTGGATATCACATCTCATGTTATAGGACGGGTCTCAGGTTTGGTATTAGAAGCATTGAGATATCAAGTGTCATGGTATAAGAAGGGTCTCAGAATTGGAATGGGAAGGAGTTGGATATCACATCTCAAGCTATAGGAAGCGTCTCAGGATTGGAATGGGAAGGAGTTTGATATCACATCTCATGCCATAGTATGGGTCTCAGGTTTGGTAGAAGCATTGGGATATCACATCTCATGCTATCGGAAGGGTATCAGTATTGGATTTGGAAGGAGTTGGATATCCCATCTCATGCTATAGGAAGGGTCTCAGGTTAGAATGGGAAGGAGTTGGATATCACATTTCATGTTATAGGAAGGGTCTCAGGATTGGAATGGGAAGGACTTGGATATCATATCTCATGTTATAGGAAGGATCTCAGGTTTGGTATTAGAAGTATTGAGATATCACATCTCATGCTATCGGAAGGATCTCAGGTTTGGTATAGAAGCATTGAGATATCATATCTTATGCTATCAGAAGGGTCTCAGGATTGGAATGGGAAGGAGTTGGATATCACATCTCATGCTAAAGGGAGGGTCTCAGGTTTGGAAGGGGAAGGATTTGGATATCACATCTCATGTTATAGGATGGATCCCAGGTTTGGTATTAGAAGTATTGAGATATCACATCTCATGTTATCGGAAGGATCTCAGGTTTGGTATTAGAAGTATTGAGATATCACCTCTCATGCTATAGGAAGGGTCTCAGGATTGGAATGGGAAGGAGTTGGATATCACATCTCATGCTAAAGGAAGGGTCTCAGGTTTGGTAGAAGCATTGAGATATCACATCTCATGCTATAGGAAGGGTCTCAGGATTGGAATGGGAAGGACTTAGATATCACATATCATGCTATAGGGAGGGTCTCAGTTTTGATATTAGAAGCATTGAGATATCACATCTCATGCTATCGGAAGTGTCTCAGGATTGGAATGGGAAGGAGCTGGATATCACATCTCATGCTATAGGAAGGGTCTCAGGTTTGGTATAAGCATTGAGATATCACATCTCATGCTATAGGAAGGGTCTCAGGATTGGAATGGGAAGGATTTGGATATCACATCTTATGCTATAGGAAGGGTCTCAGGTTTGGTATAAGCACTGAGATATCACATCTCATGCTATAGGAAGGGTCTCAGGATTGGAATGGGAAGAAGTTGGATATCACATCTCATGCTATAGGAAGGGTCTCAGGTTTGGTATAAGCATTGAGATATCACATCTCATGCTATAGGAAGGGTCTCAGGGTTGGAATGGGAAGGAGTTGTATATGACATCTCATGCCATAGGAAGGGTCTCAGGTTTGGTATAAGCATTGAGATATCACATCACATGCTATAGGAAGGGTCTCAAGATTGGAATGGGAAGGACTTGGATATCACATCTCATGCTATAGGCAGGGTCTCAGGGTTGGAAAGGGAAGGAGATGGATATCACATTTCATGTTAGAGGTAGGATCTCAGGTTTGGTATTAGAGGCATTGAGATATCACATCTCATGCTATCAGAAGGGTCTCAGGATTGGAATGGGAAGGAGTTGGATATCACATTTCATGCTAAAGGGAGGGTCTCAGGTTTGGAAGGGGAAGGATTTGGAAATCACATCTCATATTATAGGAAGGATCTCAGGTTTGGTATTAGAAGCATTGAGATATCACATCTCATGCTATCGGAAGGATCTCAGGTTTGGTATAAGAGGCATTGAGATATCACATCTCATGCTATCATAAGGGTCTCAGGATTGGAATGGGAAGGAGTTGGATATCACATCTCATGTTATAGGAAGGATCTCAGGTTTGGTATTAGAAGCATTGAGACATCACATCTCATGCTATAGGAAGGGTCTCAGGATTGGAATGGGAAGGAGTTGGATATCACATCTCATGCTATAGGAAGGGTCTCAGGTTTGGTATAAGCATTGAGATATCACATCTCATGCTATAGGAAGGGTCTCAGGATTGGAAAGGGAAGGATTTGGATATCACATCTTATGCTATAGGAAGGGTCTCAGGTTTGGTATAAGCATGGAGATATCACTTCTCATGCTATAGGAAGGGTCTCAGGATTGGAATGGGAAGGAGTTGGATATCCCATCTCATGCTATAGGAAGGGTCTCAGATTTGGTATAAGCATTGAGATATCACATCTCATGATATCGGAAGGGTCTCAGGATTGGAATGGGAAGGAGTTGGATATCACATCTCATTATAAAGGAAGGGTCTAAGGTTTGGAAGGGGATGGATTTGGATATCACATCTCATGTTATAGGACGGGTCTCAGGTTTGGTATTAGAAGCATTGAGATATCAAGTGTCATGGTATAAGAAGGGTCTCAGAATTGGAATGGGAAGGAGTTGGATATCACATCTCAAGCTATAGGAAGCGTCTCAGGATTGGAATGGGAAGGAGTTTGATATCACATCTCATGCCATAGTATGGGTCTCAGGTTTGGTAGAAGCATTGGGATATCACATCTCATGCTATCGGAAGGGTATCAGTATTGGATTTGGAAGGAGTTGGATATCCCATCTCATGCTATAGGAAGGGTCTCAGGTTAGAATGGGAAGGAGTTGGATATCACATTTCATGTTATAGGAAGGGTCTCAGGATTGGAATGGGAAGGACTTGGATATCATATCTCATGTTATAGGAAGGATCTCAGGTTTGGTATTAGAAGTATTGAGATATCACATCTCATGCTATCGGAAGGATCTCAGGTTTGGTATAGAAGCATTGAGATATCATATCTTATGCTATCAGAAGGGTCTCAGGATTGGAATGGGAAGGAGTTGGATATCACATCTCATGCTAAAGGGAGGGTCTCAGGTTTGGAAGGGGAAGGATTTGGATATCACATCTCATGTTATAGGATGGATCCCAGGTTTGGTATTAGAAGTATTGAGATATCACATCTCATGTTATCGGAAGGATCTCAGGTTTGGTATTAGAAGTATTGAGATATCACCTCTCATGCTATAGGAAGGGTCTCAGGATTGGAATGGGAAGGAGTTGGATATCACATCTCATGCTAAAGGAAGGGTCTCAGGTTTGGTAGAAGCATTGAGATATCACATCTCATGCTATAGGAAGGGTCTCAGGATTGGAATGGGAAGGACTTAGATATCACATATCATGCTATAGGGAGGGTCTCAGTTTTGATATTAGAAGCATTGAGATATCACATCTCATGCTATCGGAAGTGTCTCAGGATTGGAATGGGAAGGAGCTGGATATCACATCTCATGCTAAATGAAGGGTCTCAGGTTTGGAACGGGAAGGAGTTGGATATCACATCTCATGTTATAGGAAGGGTCTCAGGTTTGGTATAAACATTGAGATATCACATCTCTGCTATCGGAAGTGTCTCAGAATTGGAATGGGAAGGAGTTGGATATCCCATCTCATGTTATAGGACGGGTCTCAGGTTTTTTATTAGAATCATTGAGATATCATATTGCATGCTGTAGGAAGGGTCTAAGGATTGGAATGGGAAGGACTTGGATATCACATCTCATGCTATAGATAGGCTCTCAGGTTTGGAAAGTGAAGGAGTTGGATATCACATTTCATGTTAGAGGAAGGATCTCAGGTTTGGTATTAGAGGCATTGAGATATCACATCTCAGGCTATAGGAAGGGTCTCAGGATTGGAATGGGAAGGAGTTGGATATCACATCTCATGCTATAGGAAGGGTCTCAGGTTTGGTATAAGCATTGAGATATCACATCTCATGATATCGGAAGGGTCTCAGGATTGGAATGGGAAGGAGTTGGATATCACATCTCATTATAAAGGAAGGGTCTAAGGTTTGGAAGGGGATGGATTTGGATATCACATCTCATGTTATAGGACGGGTCTCAGGTTTGGTATTAGAAGCATTGAGATATCAAGTGTCATGGTATAAGAAGGGTCTCAGAATTGGAATGGGAAGGAGTTGGATATCACATCTCAAGCTATAGGAAGCGTCTCAGGATTGGAATGGGAAGGAGTTTGATATCACATCTCATGCCATAGTATGGGTCTCAGGTTTGGTAGAAGCATTGGGATATCACATCTCATGCTATCGGAAGGGTATCAGTATTGGATTTGGAAGGAGTTGGATATCCCATCTCATGCTATAGGAAGGGTCTCAGGTTAGAATGGGAAGGAGTTGGATATCACATTTCATGTTATAGGAAGGGTCTCAGGATTGGAATGGGAAGGACTTGGATATCATATCTCATGTTATAGGAAGGATCTCAGGTTTGGTATTAGAAGTATTGAGATATCACATCTCATGCTATCGGAAGGATCTCAGGTTTGGTATAGAAGCATTGAGATATCATATCTTATGCTATCAGAAGGGTCTCAGGATTGGAATGGGAAGGAGTTGGATATCACATCTCATGCTAAAGGGAGGGTCTCAGGTTTGGAAGGGGAAGGATTTGGATATCACATCTCATGTTATAGGATGGATCCCAGGTTTGGTATTAGAAGTATTGAGATATCACATCTCATGTTATCGGAAGGATCTCAGGTTTGGTATTAGAAGTATTGAGATATCACCTCTCATGCTATAGGAAGGGTCTCAGGATTGGAATGGGAAGGAGTTGGATATCACATCTCATGCTAAAGGAAGGGTCTCAGGTTTGGTAGAAGCATTGAGATATCACATCTCATGCTATAGGAAGGGTCTCAGGATTGGAATGGGAAGGACTTAGATATCACATATCATGCTATAGGGAGGGTCTCAGTTTTGATATTAGAAGCATTGAGATATCACATCTCATGCTATCGGAAGTGTCTCAGGATTGGAATGGGAAGGAGCTGGATATCACATCTCATGCTATAGGAAGGGTCTCAGGTTTGGTATAAGCATTGAGATATCACATCTCATGCTATAGGAAGGGTCTCAGGATTGGAATGGGAAGGATTTGGATATCACATCTTATGCTATAGGAAGGGTCTCAGGTTTGGTATAAGCACTGAGATATCACATCTCATGCTATAGGAAGGGTCTCAGGATTGGAATGGGAAGAAGTTGGATATCACATCTCATGCTATAGGAAGGGTCTCAGGTTTGGTATAAGCATTGAGATATCACATCTCATGCTATAGGAAGGGTCTCAGGGTTGGAATGGGAAGGAGTTGTATATGACATCTCATGCCATAGGAAGGGTCTCAGGTTTGGTATAAGCATTGAGATATCACATCACATGCTATAGGAAGGGTCTCAAGATTGGAATGGGAAGGACTTGGATATCACATCTCATGCTATAGGCAGGGTCTCAGGGTTGGAAAGGGAAGGAGATGGATATCACATTTCATGTTAGAGGTAGGATCTCAGGTTTGGTATTAGAGGCATTGAGATATCACATCTCATGCTATCAGAAGGGTCTCAGGATTGGAATGGGAAGGAGTTGGATATCACATTTCATGCTAAAGGGAGGGTCTCAGGTTTGGAAGGGGAAGGATTTGGAAATCACATCTCATATTATAGGAAGGATCTCAGGTTTGGTATTAGAAGCATTGAGATATCACATCTCATGCTATCGGAAGGATCTCAGGTTTGGTATAAGAGGCATTGAGATATCACATCTCATGCTATCATAAGGGTCTCAGGATTGGAATGGGAAGGAGTTGGATATCACATCTCATGTTATAGGAAGGATCTCAGGTTTGGTATTAGAAGCATTGAGACATCACATCTCATGCTATAGGAAGGGTCTCAGGATTGGAATGGGAAGGAGTTGGATATCACATCTCATGCTATAGGAAGGGTCTCAGGTTTGGTATAAGCATTGAGATATCACATCTCATGCTATAGGAAGGGTCTCAGGATTGGAAAGGGAAGGATTTGGATATCACATCTTATGCTATAGGAAGGGTCTCAGGTTTGGTATAAGCATGGAGATATCACTTCTCATGCTATAGGAAGGGTCTCAGGATTGGAATGGGAAGGAGTTGGATATCCCATCTCATGCTATAGGAAGGGTCTCAGATTTGGTATAAGCATTGAGATATCACATCTCATGATATCGGAAGGGTCTCAGGATTGGAATGGGAAGGAGTTGGATATCACATCTCATTATAAAGGAAGGGTCTAAGGTTTGGAAGGGGATGGATTTGGATATCACATCTCATGTTATAGGACGGGTCTCAGGTTTGGTATTAGAAGCATTGAGATATCAAGTGTCATGGTATAAGAAGGGTCTCAGAATTGGAATGGGAAGGAGTTGGATATCACATCTCAAGCTATAGGAAGCGTCTCAGGATTGGAATGGGAAGGAGTTTGATATCACATCTCATGCCATAGTATGGGTCTCAGGTTTGGTAGAAGCATTGGGATATCACATCTCATGCTATCGGAAGGGTATCAGTATTGGATTTGGAAGGAGTTGGATATCCCATCTCATGCTATAGGAAGGGTCTCAGGTTAGAATGGGAAGGAGTTGGATATCACATTTCATGTTATAGGAAGGGTCTCAGGATTGGAATGGGAAGGACTTGGATATCATATCTCATGTTATAGGAAGGATCTCAGGTTTGGTATTAGAAGTATTGAGATATCACATCTCATGCTATCGGAAGGATCTCAGGTTTGGTATAGAAGCATTGAGATATCATATCTTATGCTATCAGAAGGGTCTCAGGATTGGAATGGGAAGGAGTTGGATATCACATCTCATGCTAAAGGGAGGGTCTCAGGTTTGGAAGGGGAAGTATTTGGATATCACATCTCATGTTATAGGATGGATCCCAGGTTTGGTATTAGAAGTATTGAGATATCACATCTCATGTTATCGGAAGGATCTCAGGTTTGGTATTAGAAGTATTGAGATATCACCTCTCATGCTATAGGAAGGGTCTCAGGATTGGAATGGGAAGGAGTTGGATATCACATCTCATGCTAAAGGAAGGGTCTCAGGTTTGGTAGAAGCATTGAGATATCACATCTCATGCTATAGGAAGGGTCTCAGGATTGGAATGGGAAGGACTTAGATATCACATATCATGCTATAGGGAGGGTCTCAGTTTTGATATTAGAAGCATTGAGATATCACATCTCATGCTATCGGAAGTGTCTCAGGATTGGAATGGGAAGGAGCTGGATATCACATCTCATGCTAAATGAAGGGTCTCAGGTTTGGAACGGGAAGGAGTTGGATATCACATCTCATGTTATAGGAAGGGTCTCAGGTTTGGTATAAACATTGAGATATCACATCTCTGCTATCGGAAGTGTCTCAGAATTGGAATGGGAAGGAGTTGGATATCCCATCTCATGTTATAGGACGGGTCTCAGGTTTTTTATTAGAATCATTGAGATATCATATTGCATGCTGTAGGAAGGGTCTAAGGATTGGAATGGGAAGGACTTGGATATCACATCTCATGCTATAGATAGGCTCTCAGGTTTGGAAAGTGAAGGAGTTGGATATCACATTTCATGTTAGAGGAAGGATCTCAGGTTTGGTATTAGAGGCATTGAGATATCACATCTCAGGCTATAGGAAGGGTCTCAGGATTGGAATGGGAAGGAGTTGGATATCACATCTCATGCTATAGGAAGGGTCTCAGGTTTGGTATAAGCATTGAGATATCACATCTCATGATATCGGAAGGGTCTCAGGATTGGAATGGGAAGGAGTTGGATATCACATCTCATTATAAAGGAAGGGTCTAAGGTTTGGAAGGGGATGGATTTGGATATCACATCTCATGTTATAGGACGGGTCTCAGGTTTGGTATTAGAAGCATTGAGATATCAAGTGTCATGGTATAAGAAGGGTCTCAGAATTGGAATGGGAAGGAGTTGGATATCACATCTCAAGCTATAGGAAGCGTCTCAGCATTGGAATGGGAAGGAGTTTGATATCACATCTCATGCCATAGTATGGGTCTCAGGTTTGGTAGAAGCATTGGGATATCACATCTCATGCTATCGGAAGGGTATCAGTATTGGATTTGGAAGGAGTTGGATATCCCATCTCATGCTATAGGAAGGGTCTCAGGTTAGAATGGGAAGGAGTTGGATATCACATTTCATGTTATAGGAAGGGTCTCAGGATTGGAATGGGAAGGACTTGGATATCATATCTCATGTTATAGGAAGGATCTCAGGTTTGGTATTAGAAGTATTGAGATATCACATCTCATGCTATCGGAAGGATCTCAGGTTTGGTATAGAAGCATTGAGATATCATATCTTATGCTATCAGAAGGGTCTCAGGATTGGAATGGGAAGGAGTTGGATATCACATCTCATGCTAAAGGGAGGGTCTCAGGTTTGGAAGGGGAAGGATTTGGATATCACATCTCATGTTATAGGATGGATCCCAGGTTTGGTATTAGAAGTATTGAGATATCACATCTCATGTTATCGGAAGGATCTCAGGTTTGGTATTAGAAGTATTGAGATATCACCTCTCATGCTATAGGAAGGGTCTCAGGATTGGAATGGGAAGGAGTTGGATATCACATCTCATGCTAAAGGAAGGGTCTCAGGTTTGGTAGAAGCATTGAGATATCACATCTCATGCTATAGGAAGGGTCTCAGGATTGGAATGGGAAGGACTTAGATATCACATATCATGCTATAGGGAGGGTCTCAGTTTTGATATTAGAAGCATTGAGATATCACATCTCATGCTATCGGAAGTGTCTCAGGATTGGAATGGGAAGGAGCTGGATATCACATCTCATGCTAAATGAAGGGTCTCAGGTTTGGAACGGGAAGGAGTTGGATATCACATCTCATGCTATAGGAAGGGTCTCAGGTTTGGTATAAGCATTGAGATATCACATCTCATGCTATAGGAAGGGTCCAGGATTGGAATGGAAGGAGTTGGATATCACATCTCATGTTATAGGAAGGATCTCAGGTTTGGTATTAGAAGCATTGAGACATCACATCTCATGCTATAGGAAGGGTCTCATGATTGGAATGGGAAGGAGTTGGATATCACATCTCATGCTATAGGAAGGGTCTCAGGATTGGAATGGGAAGGAGTTGAATATGACATCTCATGCCGTAGGAAGGGTCTCAGGTTTGGTATAAACATTGAGATATCACATCTCTGCTATCGAAAGGGTCTCAGGATTGGAATGGAAAGGAGTTGGATATCCCATCTCATGTTATAGGACGGGTCTCAGGTTTTTTATTAGAATCATTGAGATATCATATTGCATGCTGTAGGAAGGGTCTAAGGATTGGAATGGGAAGGACTTGGATATCACATCTCATGCTATAGATAGGCTCTCAGGTTTGGAAAGTGAAGGAGTTGGATATCACATTTCATGTTAGAGGAAGGATCTCAGGTTTGGTATTAGAGGCATTGAGATATCACATCTCAGGCTATAGGAAGGGTCTCAGGATTGGAATGGGAAGGAGTTGGATATCACATCTCATGCTATAGGAAGGGTCTCAGGTTTGGTATAAGCATTGAGATATCACATCTCATGCTAAAGGGAGGGTCTCAGGTTTGGAATGGGAAGGATTTGGATATCACATCTCATGTTATAGGAAGGACCTTAGGTTTGGTATTAGAAGCATTGAGATATCACATCTCATGCTATAGGAAGGGTCTCGGGATTGGAATGGGAAGGAGTTGGATATCACATCTCATGTTATAGGAAGGATCTCAGGTTTGGTATTAGAAGCATTGAGATATCACATCTCATGCTATAGGAAGGGTCTCAGGATTGGAATGGGAGGAGCTATATATCACATCTCATGCTCAAGGAAGGGTCTCAGGTTTGGAAGGGGAAGGATTTGGATATCACATCTCATGTTATAGGACGGGTCTCAGGTTTGGTATTAGAAGCATTGTGATATCACATCTCATGCTATAGGATGTGTCTCAGGATTGGAATGGGAAGGAGTTGGATATCACATCTCATGCTATAGGAAGGGTTTCAGGTTTGGTAGAAGCATTGAGATATCACATCTCATGCTATAGGAAGAGTCTCAGGTTTGGGAAGGGAAGGATTTGGATTTCACATCTCATGTTATAGGATGGTTCTCATGTTTGGTTTTTGAAGCATTGAGATATCACATCTCATTCTATCGGAAGGGTCTCAGGTTTGGAATGGGAAGGAGTTGGATATCAGATCTCCTGTTATAGGAAGGGTCTCAGGTTTGGAATGGGAAGGAGTTGGATATGACATCTTTTGTTATAGGGAGGGTCTCAGAATTTGAATGGTAAGGAGTTGGATATCACATCTCATGCTATAGGAAGGGTCTCAGGTTGGAATGGGAAGGAATTGGATATCACATCTCATGTTATAGGAAGGGTCTCAGGTTTTCTATTAGAAACATTGAGATATCACATCTCATGTTATAGGACGGTTCCCAGGTTTGGTATTAGAAGCATTGAGATATCACATCTCATGGTATAGGAAGGGTCTCAGGGTTGGAATGGGAAGGAGTTGGATATCACATCTCATCCAATAGGAAGGGTCTCAGGTTTGGAATGGGAAGGAATTGGATATCACATCTCATGTTATAGGAAGGATCTCAGGTTTGGTATTAGAAGCATTGAGATATCACATCTCATGCTATAGGAAGGGTCTCAGGATTGGAATGTGAAGGATTTGGATATCACATCTCATTATAAAGGAAGGGTCTAAGATTTGGAAGGGGAAGGATTTGGATATCACATCTCATGTTATAGGACGGGTCTCAGGTTTGGTATAAGCATTGAGATATCACATCTCATGCTATAGGAAGGGTCTCAGGATTTGAATGGCAAGGAGTTGGATATCACATCTCATGCCATAGGAAGCGTCTCAGGTTTGGTATAAGCATTGAGATATCACATCTCTGCTATCGGAAGGTTCTCAGGATTGGATTGGGAAGGAGTTGGATATCCCTTCCCATGCTATAGGAAGTGTCTCAGGTTGGAATGGGAAGGAGTTGAATATCACATCTCATGTTATAGGAAGGGTCTCAGGATTGGAATGGGAAGGATTTGGATATCACATCTCTTGCTATAGGAAGGGTCTCAGGATTGGAATGGGAAGGATTTGGATATCACATCTCATGTCATAGGAAGGATCTCAGGTTTGGTATTAGAAGCATTGATATATCACATCTCATGCTATAGGAATGGTCTCAGGATTGGAATGGGTAGGAGTTGGATATTACATTCTTGCTATAGTAAGGGTCTCATGTTTGGAATGGGAAGGAGTTGGATATCACATATGCTATAGGAAGTGTCTCAGGTTTGGAACGGGAAGGAGTTGGATATCACATCTCATGTTATAGGAAGGGTCTCAGGTTTGGTATAAGCATTGAGATATCACATCTCTGCTATCAGGAGTGGCTCAGGATTGGAATGGGAAGGAGTTGGATATCCCATCTCATGTTAAAGGACGGGTCTCTGGTTTGGTATTAGAATCATTGAGATATCACATCGCATGCTGTAGGAAGGGTCTAAGGATTGGAATGGGATGGACTTGGATATCACATCTCATGCTATAGGTAGGCTCTCAGGTTTGGTATAAGCATTGAGATATCACATCTCATGCTATAGGAAGGGTCTCAGGATTGGAATGGGAAGGATTTGGATATCACATCTCATGCTATAGGAAGGGTCTCAGATTTGGTATAAGCATTGAGATATCACATCTCATGCTATAGGAAGGGTCTCAGGATTGGAATGGGAAGGAGTTGTATATGACATCTCAAGCCTTAGGAAGGGTCTCAGGTTTGGTATAAGCATTGAGATATCACATCTCTGCTATCGGAAGGGTCTCAGGATTGGAATGGGAAGGAGTTGGATATCCCATCTCATGTTATAGGAAGGGTCTCAGGTTTGGTATTAGAAGCATTGAGATATCACATCTCATGCTATAGGAAGGGTCTCAGGATTGGAATGGGAAGGAGTTGGATATCCCATCTCATGTTATAGGACGGGTCTCAGGTTTGGTATTAGAAGCATTGAGATATCAAGTCTCATGGTATAAGAAGGGTCTCAGAATTGGAATGGGAAGGAGTTGGATATCACATCTCAAGCTATAGGAAGCGTCTCAGGATTGGAATGGGAAGGAGTTTGATATCACATCTCATGCCATAGTATGGGTCTCAGGTTTGGTAGAAGCATTGGGATATCACATCTCATGCTATAGGAAGGGTCTCAGGATTGGAATGGGAAGAAGTTGGATATCACATCTCAAGCTATAGGAAGGGTCTCAGGTTTGGTATAAGCATTGAGATATCACATCTCATGCTATAGGAAGGGTCTCAGGGTTGGAATGGGAAGGAGTTGTATATGACATCTCATGCCATAGGAAGGGTCTCAGGTTTGGTATAAGCATTGAGATATCACATCACATGCTATAGGAAGGGTCTCAGGATTGGAATGGGAAGGACTTGGATATCACATCACATGCTATAGGAAGGGTCTCAGGATTGGAATGGGAAGGACTTGGATATCACATCTCATGCTATAGGCAGGGTCTCAGGTTTGGAAAGGGAAGGAGATGGATATCACATTTCATGTTAGAGGTAGGATCTCAGGTTTGGTATTAGAGGCAATGAGATATCACATCTCATGCTATCAGAAGGGTCTCAGGATTGGAATGGGAAGGAGTTGGATATCACATTTCATGCTAAAGGGAGGGTCTCAGGTTTGGAAGGGGAAGGATTTGGAAATCACATCTCATATTATAGGAAGGATCTCAGGTTTGGTATTTGAAGCATTGAGATATCACATCTCATGCTATCGGAAGGATCTCAGGTTTGGTATAAGAGGCATTGAGATATCACATCTCATGCTATCATAAGGGTCTCAGGATTGGAATGGGAAGGAGTTGGATATCACATCTCATGTTATAGGAAGGATCTCAGGTTTGGTATTAGAAGCATTGAGACATCACATCTCATGCTATAGGAAGGGTCTCAGGATTGGAATGGGAAGGAGTTGGATATCACATCTCATGCTATAGGAAGGGTCTCAGGTTTGGTATAAGCATTGAGATATCACATCTCATGCTATAGGAAGGGTCTCAGGATTGGAATGGGAAGGATTTGGATATCACATCTTATGCTATAGGAAGGGTCTCAGGTTTGGTATAAGCACTGAGATATCACATCTCATGCTATAGGAAGGGTCTCAGGATTGGAATGGGAAGAAGTTGGATATCACATCTCATGCTATAGGAAGGGTCTCAGGTTTGGTATAAGCATTGAGATATCACATCTCATGCTATAGGAAGGGTCTCAGGGTTGGAATGGGAAGGAGTTGTATATGACATCTCATGCCATAGGAAGGGTCTCAGGTTTGGTATAAGCATTGAGATATCACATCACATGCTATAGGAAGGGTCTCACGATTGGAATGGGAAGGACTTGGATATCACATCTCATGCTATAGGCAGGGTCTCAGGGTTGGAAAGGGAAGGAGATGGATATCACATTTCATGTTAGAGGTAGGATCTCAGGTTTGGTATTAGAGGCATTGAGATATCACATCTCATGCTATCAGAAGGGTCTCAGGATTGGAATGGGAAGGAGTTGGATATCACATTTCATGCTAAAGGGAGGGTCTCAGGTTTGGAAGGGGAAGGATTTGGAAATCACATCTCATATTATAGGAAGGATCTCAGGTTTGGTATTAGAAGCATTGAGATATCACATCTCATGCTATCGGAAGGATCTCAGGTTTGGTATAAGAGGCATTGAGATATCACATCTCATGCTATCATAAGGGTCTCAGGATTGGAATGGGAAGGAGTTGGATATCACATCTCATGTTATAGGAAGGATCTCAGGTTTGGTATTAGAAGCATTGAGACATCACATCTCATGCTATAGGAAGGGTCTCAGGATTGGAATGGGAAGGAGTTGGATATCACATCTCATGCTATAGGAAGGGTCTCAGGTTTGGTATAAGCATTGAGATATCACATCTCATGCTATAGGAAGGGTCTCAGGATTGGAAAGGGAAGGTTTGGATATCACATCTTATGCTATAGGAAGGGTCTCAGGTTTGGTATAAGCATGGAGATATCACTTCTCATGCTATAGGAAGGGTCTCAGGATTGGAATGGGAAGGAGTTGGATATCCCATCTCATGCTATAGGAAGGGTCTCAGATTTGGTATAAGCATTGAGATATCACATCTCATGCTATAGGAAGGGTCTCAGGATTGGAATGGGAAGGAGTTGTATATGACATCTCAGGCCATAGGAAGGGTCTCAGATTTGGTATAAGCATTGAGATATCACATCTCATGATATCGGAAGGGTCTCAGGATTGGAATGGGAAGGAGTTGGATATCACATCTCATTATAAAGGAAGGGTCTAAGGTTTGGAAGGGGATGGATTTGGATATCACATCTCATGTTATAGGACGGGTCTCAGGTTTGGTATTAGAAGCATTGAGATATCAAGTGTCATGGTATAAGAAGGGTCTCAGAATTGGAATGGGAAGGAGTTGGATATCACATCTCAAGCTATAGGAAGCGTCTCAGGATTGTAATGGGAAGGAGTTTGATATCACATCTCATGCCATAGTATGGGTCTCAGGTTTGGTAGAAGCATTGGGATATCACATCTCATGCTATCGGAAGGGTATCAGTATTGGATTTGGAAGGAGTTGGATATCCCATCTCATGCTATAGGAAGGGTCTCAGGTTAGAATGGGAAGGAGTTGGATATCACATTTCATGTTATAGGATGGGTCTCAGGATTGGAATGGGAAGGACTTGGATATCATATCTCATGCTATAGGAAGGCTCTCAGGTTTGGAAGGGGAAGGAGTTGGATATCACATTTCATGTTAGAGGAAGGATCTCAGGTTTGGTATTAGAGGCCTTGAGATATCACATCTCATGCTATAGGAAGGGTCTCAGGATTGGAATGGGAAGGAGTTGGATATCACATCTCAAGCTATAGGAAGGGTCTCAGGTTTGGTATAAGCATTGAGATATCACATCTCATGCTATAGGAAGGGTCTCAGGATTGGAATGGGAAGAAGTTGGATATCACATCTCATGCTATAGGAAGGGTCTCAGGTTTGGTATAAGCATTGAGATATCACATCTCATGCTATAGGAAGGGTCTCAGGATTGGAATGGGAAGGAGTTGGATATCCCATCTCATGCTATAGGAAGGGTCTCAGATTTGGTATAAGCATTGAGATATCACATCTCATGCTATAGGAAGGGTCTCAGGATTGGAATGGGAAGGAGTTGTATATGACATCTCAGGCCATAGGAAGGGTCTCAGATTTGGTATAAGCATTGAGATATCACATCTCATGATATCGGAAGGGTCTCAGGATTGGAATGGGAAGGAGTTGGATATCACATCTCATTATAAAGGAAGGGTCTAAGGTTTGGAAGGGGATGGATTTGGATATCACATCTCATGTTATAGGACGGGTCTCAGGTTTGGTATTAGAAGCATTGAGATATCAAGTGTCATGGTATAAGAAGGGTCTCAGAATTGGAATGGGAAGGAGTTGGATATCACATCTCAAGCTATAGGAAGCGTCTCAGGATTGTAATGGGAAGGAGTTTGATATCACATCTCATGCCATAGTATGGGTCTCAGGTTTGGTAGAAGCATTGGGATATCACATCTCATGCTATCGGAAGGGTATCAGTATTGGATTTGGAAGGAGTTGGATATCCCATCTCATGCTATAGGAAGGGTCTCAGGTTAGAATGGGAAGGAGTTGGATATCACATTTCATGTTATAGGATGGGTCTCAGGATTGGAATGGGAAGGACTTGGATATCATATCTCATGCTATAGGAAGGCTCTCAGGTTTGGAAGGGGAAGGAGTTGGATATCACATTTCATGTTAGAGGAAGGATCTCAGGTTTGGTATTAGAGGCCTTGAGATATCACATCTCATGCTATAGGAAGGGTCTCAGGATTGGAATGGGAAGGAGTTGGATATCACATCTCAAGCTATAGGAAGGGTCTCAGGTTTGGTATAAGCATTGAGATATCACATCTCATGCTATAGGAAGGGTCTCAGGATTGGAATGGGAAGAAGTTGGATATCACATCTCATGCTATAGGAAGGGTCTCAGGTTTGGTATAAGCATTGAGATATCACATCTCATGCTATAGGAAGGGTCTCAGGGTTGGAATGGGAAGGAGTTGTATATGACATCTCATGCCATAGGAAGGGTCTCAGGTTTGGTATAAGCATTGAGATATCACATCACATGCTATAGGAAGGGTCTCAGGATTGGAATGGGAAGGACTTGGATATCACATCTCATGCTATAGGCAGGGTCTCAGGTTTGGAAAGGGAAGGAGATGGATATCACATTTCATGTTAGAGGTAGGATCTCAGGTTTGGTATTAGAGGCATTGAGATATCACATCTCATGCTATCAGAAGGGTCTCAGGATTGGAATGGGAAGGAGTTGGATATCAAATCTCATGCTAAAGGGATGGTCTAAGGTTTGGAAGGGGAGGGATTTGGACATCATATCTCATGTTATTGGAAGGATCTCAGGTTTGGTATTAGAAGCATTGAGATATCACATCTCATGCTATCGGAAGGGTCTTAGGTTTGGTATAAGCATTGAGATATCACATCTCTGCTATCGGAAGGGTCTCAGGATTGGAATGGGAAGGATTTGGATATCACAATTCATGTTATAGGGAGGGTCTCAGTTTTCATATTAGAAGCATTGAGATATCACATATGCTATTGGAAGGGTCTCAGTATTGGAATGGGAAGGAGTTGGATATCACATCTCATGTTATAGGGAGGGTCTCAGTTGTGATATTAGAAGCATTGAGATATCACATATGCTATTGGAAGGGTCTCAGTATTGGAATTGGAAGGAGTTGGATATCACATATGCTAAAGGAAAGGTCTCAGGTTTGGAATGGGAAGGAGTTGGATATCACGTCTCATGTTATAGGAAGGGTCTCAGGTTTGGAATGGGAAGGAGTTGAATATCACATCTCATGCTAAAGGAAGGGTCATCAGGTTCGGTATAAGCATTGAGATATCACATCTCTGCTATCGGAAGGGTCTCAGGATAGGAATGGGAAGGACGTAGATTTCACATCTCATACTATAGGGAGGGTCTCAGTTTTGATATTAGAAGCATTGAGCTATCACATCTCATGCTATCGGAAGGGTCTCAGGATTGGAATGGGATGGAGTTGGATATCACATCTCAAGCTATCTCAGGATTGTAATGGGAAGGAGTTTGATATCACATATCAAGCTATAGGAAGGGTCTCAGGTTTGGAAGGGGAAGGATTTGGATCTCACATCTCAAGCTATCTCAGGATTGGAATGGGAAGGAGTTTGATATTTCATCTCAAGCTATAGGAAGGGTCTCAGGTTTGGAAAGGGAAGGATTTGGATTTCACATCTCATGTTATAGGATGGTTCTCATGTTTGGTTTTAGAAGCATTGAGATATCACATCTCATGCTATGGGAAGGGTCTCAGGTTTGGAATGGGAAGGAGTTGGTTATCACATCTCATGCTAAAGGAAAGGTCTCAGGTCTGGAAGGGGAAGGATTTGGATCTCACATCTCATGTTTTAGGACGGGTCTCAGGTTTGGTATTAGAAGCATTGAACTATCACATCTCATGGTATAGGAAGGGTCCCAGGATTGGAATGGGAAGGAGTTGGATATCACATTGAATGGGAAGGAGTTTGATATCACATCTCAAGCTATAGGAAGGGCCTCATGTTTGGAATGGGAATGATTTGGATTTCACATCTCATGTTATAGGATGGTTCTCATGTTTGGTTTTAGAAGCATTGAAATATCACATCTCATGCTATCTGAAGGGTCTGAGGTTTGGAATGGGAAGGAGTTTGATATCACATCTCATGTTAGAGGTAGGATCTCAGGTTTGGTATTAGAGGCATTGAGATATGACATCTCATGCCATCAGAAGGGTCTCAGGATTGGAATGGGAAGGAGTTGGATATCACATCTCATGCTAAAGGGAGGGTCTAAGGTTTGGAAGGGGAAGGATTTGGACATCACATCTCATGTTATTGGAAGGATCTGAGGTTTGGTATTAGAAGCATTGAGATATCACATCTCATGCTATCGGAAGGGTCTCAGGTTTGGTATAAGCATTGAGATATCACATCTCTGCTATCGGAAGGGTCTCAGGATTGGAATGGGAAGGATTTGGATATCACATCTCATGTTATAGGAAGGGTCTCAGGTTTGGTATTAGAAGCATTGAGATATCACATCTCATGCTATATTAAGGGTCTCAGGAATGGAATGGGAAGGACTTGGATATCACATCTCATGATAAAGGAAGGGTCTAAGGTTTGGAAGGGGAAGGATTTGGATATCACATCTCATGTTATTGGACCGGTCTCAGGTTTGGTATTAGAAGCATTGAGATATCAAGTCTCATCGTATAGGACGGGAGTTTGATATCACATCTCATGCCATGGTATGGGTTTCAGGTTTTGTAGAAGCATTGGGATATCACATCTCATGCTATTGGAAGGGTATCAGGATTGGATTTGGAAGGAGTTGGATATCCCATCTCATGCTATAGGAAGGGTCTCAGGTTGGAGTAGAAGGAGTTGGATATCACATCTCATGTTATAGGAAGGGTCTCAGGATTGGAATGGGAAGGACTTGGATATCACATCTCATGTTATAGGAAGGATCTCAGGTTTTGTATTAGAAGCATTGAGATATCACATCTCATGCTATAGGAAGGGTCTCAGGATTGGAATGTGAAGCATTTGGATATCACATCTCATGCTAAAGGAAGGGTCTCAGGTTTGGTATAAGCATTGAGATATCACATCTCTGCTATCGGAAGGGTCTAAGGATTGGATTGGGAAGGAATTGGATATCCCTTCTCATGCTATAGGAAGGGTCTCAGGTTGGAATGGGTAGGAGTTGGATATCACATCTCATGTTATAGGAAGGGTCTCAAGATTGAAATGGGAAGGATTTGGATATCACATCTCTTGCTATAGGAAGGGTCTCAGGTTTTCTATTAGAAACATTGAGATATGACATCTCATGCTATAGGAAGGGTTTCAGTATTGGAATGGGAAGGATTTGGATATCACATCTCATGCTAAAGGAAGGGTCTCAGGTTTGGAAGGGGAAGGATTTGGATATCATATCTCATGTTATAGGACATATCTCATGTTATAGGACGGGTCCCAGGTTTGGTATTAGAAGCATTGAGATATCACATCTCATGGTATAGGAAGGGTCTCAGGATTGGAATGGGAAGGAGTTGGATCTCCCTTCTCATGCTACAGGAAGGGTCTCAGGTTGGAATGGGAAGGAGTTGGATATCACATCTCGTTATAGGAAGGGTCTCAGGATTGGAATGGGAAGGAATTGGATATCACATCTCTTGCTATAGGAAGGGTCTCAGGTTTGGAAGGGGAAGGATTTGGATATCATATCTCATGTTATAGGACCGGTCCCAGGTCTGGTATTAGAAGCATTGAGATATCACATCTCATGCTATAGGAGGAGTCTCAGGATTGGAATGGGCAGGAGTTGAATATCACCTCTCATGCTAAAGGAAGGGTATCAGGTTTGATAGAAGCATTGAGATATCACATCTCATGCTATAGGAAGGAACTCAGGATTGGAATGGGAAGGAGTTGGATATCACATCTAATGCCATAGGAAGGGTCATCAGGTTTGGTATAAGCATTGAGATATCACATCTCTGCTATCGGAAGGGTCTCAGGATAGGAATGGTAAGGACTTAGAATTCACATCTCATACTATAGGGAGGGTCTCAGTTTTGATATTAGAAGCATTGAGCTATCACATCTCATGCTATCGGAAGGGTCTCAGGATTGGAATGGGATGGAGTTGGATATCACATCTCAAGCTATCTCAGGATTGGAATGGGAAGGAGTTTGATATTTCATCTCAAGCTATAGGAAGGGTCTCAGGTTTGGAAAGGGAAGGATTTGGATTTCACATCTCATGTTATAGGATGGTTCTCATGTTTGGTTTTAGAAGCATTGAGATATCACATCTCATGCTATCGGAAGGGTCTCAGGTTTGGAAAGGGAAGGATTTGGATTTCACATGTTATAGGATGGTTCTCAGGTTTGGTTTTAGAAGCATTAAATTATAACATCTCATGCTATAGGAAGGGTCTCAGGTTTGGAATGGGAATGATTTGGATTTCACATCTCATGTTATAGGATGGTTCTCATGTTTGGTTTTAGAAGCATTGAAATATCACATCTCATGCTATCTGAAGGGTCTCAGGTTTGGAATGGGAAGGAGTTTGATATCACATCTCATGTTAGAGGTAGGATCTCAGGTTTGGTATTAGAGGCATTGAGATATGACATCTCATGCCATCAGAAGGGTCTCAGGATTGGAATGGGAAGGAGTTGGATATCACATCTCATGCTAAAGGGAGGGTCTAAGGTTTGGAAGGGGAAGGATTTGGACATCACATCTCATGTTATTGGAAGGATCTGAGGTTTGGTATTAGAAGCATTGAGATATCACATCTCATGCTATCGGAAGGGTCTCAGGTTTGGTATAAGCATTGAGATATCACATCTCTGCTATCGGAAGGGTCTCAGGATTGGAATGGGAAGGATTTGGATATCACATCTCATGTTATAGGAAGGGTCTCAGGTTTGGTATTAGAAGCATTGAGATATCACATCTCATGCTATATTAAGGGTCTCAGGAATGGAATGGGAAGGACTTGGATATCACATCTCATGATAAAGGAAGGGTCTAAGGTTTGGAAGGGGAAGGATTTGGATATCACATCTCATGTTATTGGACCGGTCTCAGGTTTGGTATTAGAAGCATTGAGATATCAAGTCTCATGGTATAGGACGGGAGTTTGATATCACATCTCATGCCATGGTATGGGTCTCAGGTTTTGTAGAAGCATTGGGATATCACATCTCATGCTATTGGAAGGGTATCAGGATTGGATTTGGAAGGAGTTGGATATCCCATCTCATGCTATAGGAAGGGTCTCAGGTTGGAGTAGAAGGAGTTGGATATCACATCTCATGTTATAGGAAGGGTCTCAGGATTGGAATGGGAAGGACTTGGATATCACATCTCATGTTATAAGAAGGATCTCAGGTTTTGTATTAGAAGCATTGAGATATCACATCTCATGCTATAGGAAGGGTCTCAGGATTGGAATGTGAAGCATTTGGATATCACATCTCATGCTAAAGGAAGGGTCTCAGGTTTGGTATAAGCATTGAGATATCACATCTCTGCTATCGGAAGGGTCTAAGGATTGGATTGGGAAGGAATTGGATATCCCTTCTCATGCTATAGGAAGGGTCTCAGGTTGGAATGGGTAGGAGTTGGATATCACATCTCATGTTATAGGAAGGGTCTCAAGATTGAAATGGGAAGGATTTGGATATCACATCTCTTGCTATAGGAAGGGTCTCAGGTTTTCTATTAGAAACATTGAGATATGACATCTCATGCTATAGGAAGGGTTTCAGTATTGGAATGGGAAGGATTTGGATATCACATCTCATGCTAAAGGAAGGGTCTCAGGTTTGGAAGGGGAAGGATTTGGATATCATATCTCATGTTATAGGACATATCTCATGTTATAGGACGGGTCCCAGGTTTGGTATTAGAAGCATTGAGATATCACATCTCATGGTATAGGAAGGGTCTCAGGATTGGAATGGGAAGGAGTTGGATCTCCCTTCTCATGCTACAGGAAGGGTCTCAGGTTGGAATGGGAAGGAGTTGGATATCACATCTCGTTATAGGAAGGGTCTCAGGATTGGAATGGGAAGGAATTGGATATCACATCTCTTGCTATAGGAAGGGTCTCAGGTTTGGAAGGGGAAGGATTTGGATATCATATCTCATGTTATAGGACCGGTCCCAGGTCTGGTATTAGAAGCATTGAGATATCACATCTCATGCTATAGGAGGAGTCTCAGGATTGGAATGGGAAGGAGTTGGATATCACGTCTCATGATATAGGAAGGGTCTCAGGATTGGAATGGGCAGGAGTTGAATATCACCTCTCATGCTAAAGGAAGGGTATCAGGTTTAATAGAAGCATTGAGATATCACATCTCATGCTATAGGAAGGAACTCAGGATTGGAATGGGAAGGAGTTGGATATCACATCTAATGCCATAGGAAGGGTCATCAGGTTTGGTATAAGCATTGAGATATCACATCTCTGCTATCGGAAGGGTCTCAGGATAGGAATGGTAAGGACTTAGAATTCACATCTCATACTATAGGGAGGGTCTCAGTTTTGATATTAGAAGCATTGAGCTATCACATCTCATGCTATCGGAAGGGTCTCAGGATTGGAATGGGATGGAGTTGGATATCACATCTCAAGCTATCTCAGGATTGGAATGGGAAGGAGTTTGATATTTCATCTCAAGCTATAGGAAGGGTCTCAGGTTTGGAAAGGGAAGGATTTGGATTTCACATCTCATGTTATAGGATGGTTCTCATGTTTGGTTTTAGAAGCATTGAGATATCACATCTCATGCTATCGGAAGGGTCTCAGGTTTGGAAAGGGAAGGATTTGGATTTCACATGTTATAGGATGGTTCTCAGGTTTGGTTTTAGAAGCATTAAATTATAACATCTCATGCTATAGGAAGGGTCTCAGGTTTGGAATGGGAAGGAGTTGGATATCACATCTCTGCTATCTGAAGGGTCTCAGGATTGGAATGGGAAGGAGTTGGATATCCCATCTCGTTATAGGAAGGGTCTCAGGTTTGGTATTAGAAGCAATGAGATATCACATCTCATGCTATAGGAAGGGTCTAAGGTTTGGAAGGGGACGGATTTGGGTATCACATCTCATGTTATAGGACCGGTCTCAGGTTTGGTATTTGAAGCATTGAGATATCAAGTCTCATGGTATAGGACGGGTCTCAGAATTGGAATGAGAAGGAGTTGGATATCACATCTCAAGCTATAGGAAGGGTCTCATGATTGGAATGGGAAGGAGTTGGATATCACATCTCATGTTATAGGAAGGGTCTCAGGATTGGAATGGGAAGGACTTGGATATCACATCTCATTCTATAGGAAGGCTCTCAGGGTTGGAAGGGGAAGGAGTTGGATATCACATTTCATGTTAGAGGTAGGATCTCAGGTTTGGTTTTAGAGGCATTGAGATATCACATCTCATGCCATCAGAAGGGTCTCAGGATTGGAATGGGAAGGAGTTGGATATCACATCTCATGTTATAGGAAGGACCTTAGGTTTGGTATTAGAAGCATTGAGATATCACATCTCATGCTATAGGAAGGGTCTCGGGATTGGAATGGGAAGGAGTTGGATATCACATCTCATGTTATTGGAAGGATCTCAGGTTTGGTATTAGAAGCATTGAGATATCACATCTCATGCTATCGGAAGGGTCTTAGGTTTGGTATAAGCATTGAGATATCACATCTCTGCTATCGGAAGGGTCTCAGGATTGGAATGGGAAGGATTTGGATATCATAATTCATGTTATAGGAAGGGTCTCAGTTTTGGTATTAGAAGCATTGAGATATCACATCTCATGCTATAGGAAGGGTCTCAGGATTGGAATGGGAAGGACTTGGATATCACATCTCATGTTATAGGAAGGGTCTCAGGTTTGGTATTAGAAGCATTGAGATATCACATCTCATGCTATAGGAAGGGTCTCAGGAATGGAATGGGAAGGACTTGGATATCACATCTCATGATAAAGGAAGGGTCTAAGGTTTGGAAGGGGAAGGATTTGGATATCACATCTCATGTTATTGGACCGGTCTCAGGTTTGGTATTAGAAGCATTGAGATATCAAGTCTCATGGTATAGGACGGGAGTTTGATATCACATCTCATGCCATGGTATGGGTCTCAGGTTTTGTAGAAGCATTGGTATATCACATCTCATGCTATCGGAAGGGTATCAGGATTGGATTTGGAAGGAGTTGGATATCCCATCTCATGCTATAGGAAGGGTCTCAGGTTGGAATAGAAGGAGTTGGATATCACATCTCATGTTATAGGAAGGGTCTCAGGATTGGAATGGGAAGGACTTGGATATCACATCTCATGCTGTAGGAAGGGTCTCAGGTTTGGAAAAGGAAGGAGTTGGATATCACATTTCATGTTAGAGGTAGGATCTCAGGTTTGGTATTAGAGGCATTGAGATATCAGATCTCATGCTATCAGAAGGGTATCAGGATTGGAATGGGAAGGAGTTGGATATCACATCTCATGCTAAAGGGAGGGTCTCAGGTTTGGAATGGGAAGGATTTGGATATCACATCTCATGTTATAGGAAGGACCTTAGGTTTGGTATTAGAAGCATTGAGATATCACATCTCATGCTATAGGAAGGGTCTCGGGATTGGAATGGGAAGGAGTTGGATATCACATCTCATGTTATAGGAAGGATCTCAGGTTTGGTATTAGAAGCATTGAGATATCACATCTCATGCTATAGGAAGGGTCTCAGGATTGGAATGGGAGGAGCTATATATCACATCTCATGCTCAAGGAAGGGTCTCAGGTTTGGAAGGGGAAGGATTTGGATATCACATCTCATGTTATAGGACGGGTCTCAGGTTTGGTATTAGAAGCATTGTGATATCACATCTCATGCTATAGGATGTGTCTCAGGATTGGAATGGGAAGGAGTTGGATATCACATCTCATGCTATAGGAAAGGTTTCAGGTTTGGTAGAAGCATTGAGATATCACATCTCATGCTATAGGAAGAGTCTCAGGTTTGGGAAGGGAAGGATTTGGATTTCACATCTCATGTTATAGGATGGTTCTCATGTTTGGTTTTTGAAGCATTGAGATATCACATCTCATGCTATCGGAAGGGTCTCAGGTTTGGAATGGGAAGGAGTTGGATATCAGATCTCCTGTTATAGGAAGGGTCTCAGGTTTGGAATGGGAAGGAGTTGGATATGACATCTCTTGTTATAGGGAGGGTCTCAGAATTTGAATGGTAAGGAGTTGGATATCACATCTCATGCTATAGGAAGGGTCTCAGGTTGGAATGGGAAGGAGTTGGATATCACATCTCATGTTATATACAGGAAGGGTCTCAGGATTGGAATGGGAAGGATTTGGATATCACATCTCTTGCTATAGGAAGGGTCTCAGGTTTTTTATTAGAAACATTGAGATATCACATCTCATGCTATAGGAAGGGTTTTAGGATTGGAATTGGAAGTATTTGGATATCACATCTCATGCTAAAGGAAGGGTCTCAGGTTTGGAAGGGGAAGGATTTGGATATCACATCTCATCCAATAGGAAGGGTCTCAGGTTTGGAATGGGAAGGAATTGGATATCACATCTCATGTTATAGGAAGGGTCTCAGGTTTTTTATTAGAAACATTGAGATATCACATCTCATGTTATAGGACGGTTCCCAGGTTTGGTATTAGAAGCATTGAGATATCACATCTCATGGTATAGGAAGGGTCTCAGGGTTGGAATGGGAAGGAGTTGGATATCACATCTCATCCAATAGGAAGGGTCTGAGGTTTGGAATGGGAAGGAATTGGATATCACATCTCATGTTATAGGAAGGATCTCAGGTTTGGTATTAGAAGCATTGAGATATCACATCTCATGCTATAGGAAGGGTCTCAGGATTGGAATGTGAAGGATTTGGATATCACATCTCATGCTAAAGGAAGGGTCTCAGGTTTGGTAGAAGCATTGAGATATCACATCTCATGCTATAGGAAGGGTCTCAGGATTTGAATGGCAAGGAGTTGGATATCACATCTCATGCCATAGGAAGCGTCTCAGGTTTGGTATAAGCATTGAGATATCACATCTCTGCTATCGGAAGGTTCTCAGGATTGGATTGGGAAGGAGTTGGATATCCCTTCCCATGCTATAGGAAGTGTCTCAGGTTGGAATGGGAAGGAGTTGAATATCACATCTCATGTTATAGGAAGGGTCTCAGGATTGGAATGGGAAGGATTTGGATATCACATCTCTTGCTATAGGAAGCGTCTCAGGATTGGAATGGGAAGGATTTGGATATCACATCTCATGTCATAGGAAGGATCTCAGGTTTGGTATTAGAAGCATTGATATATCACATCTCATGCTATAGGAATGGTCTCAGGATTGGAATGGGTAGGAGTTGGATATTACATTCTTGCTATAGTAAGGGTCTCATGTTTGGAATGGGAAGGAGTTGGATATCACATATGCTATAGGAAGTGTCTCAGGTTTGGAACGGGAAGGAGTTGGATATCACATCTCATGTTATAGGAAGGGTCTCAGGTTTGGTATAAGCATTGAGATATCACATCTCTGCTATCAGGAGTGGCTCAGGATTGGAATGGGAAGGAGTTGGATATCCCATCTCATGTTAAAGGACGGGTCTCTGGTTTGGTATTAGAATCATTGAGATATCACATCGCATGCTGTAGGAAGGGTCTAAGGATTGGAATGGGATGGACTTGGATATCACATCTCATGCTATAGGTAGGCTCTCAGGTTTGGTATAAGCATTGAGATATCACATCTCATGCTATAGGAAGGGTCTCAGGATTGGAATGGGAAGGATTTGGATATCACATCTCATGCTATAGGAAGGGTCTCAGATTTGGTATAAGCATTGAGATATCACATCTCATGCTATAGGAAGGGTCTCAGGATTGGAATGGGAAGGAGTTGTATATGACATCTCAAGCCTTAGGAAGGGTCTCAGGTTTGGTATAAGCATTGAGATATCACATCTCTGCTATCGGAAGGGTCTCAGGATTGGAATGGGAAGGAGTTGGATATCCCATCTCATGTTATAGGAAGGGTCTCAGGTTTGGTATTAGAAGCATTGAGATATCCCATCTCATGCTATAGGAAGGGTCTCAGGATTGGAATGGGAAGGAGTTGGATATCACATCTCATTATAAAGGAAGGGTCTAAGGTTTGGAAGGGGAAGGATTTGGATATCACATCTCATGCCATAGTATGGGTCTCAGGTTTGGTAGAAGCATTGGGATATCACATCTCATGCTATAGGAAGGGTCTCAGGATTGGAATGGGAAGAAGTTGGATATCACATCTCAAGCTATAGGAAGGGTCTCAGGTTTGGTATAAGCATTGAGATATCACATCTCATGCTATAGGAAGGGTCTCAGGGTTGGAATGGGAAGGAGTTGTATATGACATCTCATGCCATAGGAAGGGTCTCAGGTTTGGTATAAGCATTGAGATATCACATCACATGCTATAGGAAGGGTCTCAGGATTGGAATGGGAAGGACTTGGATATCACATCACATGCTATAGGAAGGGTCTCAGGATTGGAATGGGAAGGACTTGGATATCACATCTCATGCTATAGGCAGGGTCTCAGGTTTGGAAAGGGAAGGAGATGGATATCACATTTCATGTTAGAGGTAGGATCTCAGGTTTGGTATTAGAGGCAATGAGATATCACATCTCATGCTATCAGAAGTGTCTCAGGATTGGAATGGGAAGGAGTTGGATATCACATTTCATGCTAAAGGGAGGGTCTCAGGTTTGGAAGGGGAAGGATTTGGAAATCACATCTCATATTATAGGAAGGATCTCAGGTTTGGTATTAGAAGCATTGAGATATCACATCTCATGCTATCGGAAGGATCTCAGGTTTGGTATAAGAGGCATTGAGATATCACATCTCATGCTATCATAAGGGTCTCAGGATTGGAATAGGAAGGAGTTGGATATCACATCTCATGTTATAGGAAGGATCTCAGGTTTGGTATTAGAAGCATTGAGACATCACATCTCATGCTATAGGAAGGGTCTCAGGATTGGAATGGGAAGGAGTTGGATATCACATCTCATGCTATAGGAAGGGTCTCAGGTTTGGTATAAGCATTGAGATATCACATCTCATGCTATAGGAAGGGTCTCAGGATTGGAATGGGAAGGATTTGGATATCACATCTTATGCTATAGGAAGGGTCTCAGGTTTGGTATAAGCACTGAGATATCACATCTCATGCTATAGGAAGGGTCTCAGGATTGGAATGGGAAGAAGTTGGATATCACATCTCATGCTATAGGAAGGGTCTCAGGTTTGGTATAAGCATTGAGATATCACATCTCATGCTATAGGAAGGGTCTCAGGGTTGGAATGGGAAGGAGTTGTATATGACATCTCATGCCATAGGAAGGGTCTCAGGTTTGGTATAAGCATTGAGATATCACATCACATGCTATAGGAAGGGTCTCACGATTGGAATGGGAAGGACTTGGATATCACATCTCATGCTATAGTCAGGGTCTCAGGGTTGGAAAGGGAAGGAGATGGATATCACATTTCATGTTAGAGGTAGGATCTCAGGTTTGGTATTAGAGGCATTGAGATATCACATCTCATGCTATCAGAAGGGTCTCAGGATTGGAATGGGAAGGAGTTGGATATCACATTTCATGCTAAAGGGAGGATCTCAGGTTTGGAAGGGGAAGGATTTGGAAATCACATCTCATATTATAGGAAGGATCTCAGGTTTGGTATTAGAAGCATTGAGATATCACATCTCATGCTATCGGAAGGATCTCAGGTTTGGTATAAGAGGCATTGAGATATCACATCTCATGCTATCTTAAGGGTCTCAGGATTGGAATGGGAAGGAGTTGGATATCACATCTCATGTTATAGGAAGGATCTCAGGTTTGGTATTAGATGCATTGAGACATCACATCTCATGCTATAGGAAGGGTCTCAGGATTGGAATGGGAAGGAGTTGGATATCACATCTCATGCTATAGGAAGGGTCTCAGGTTTGGTATAAGCATTGAGATATCACATCTCATGCTATAGGAAGGGTCTCAGGATTGGAAAGGGAAGGATTTGGATATCACATCTTATGCTATAGGAAGGGTCTCAGGTTTGGTATAAGCATGGAGATATCACTTCTCATGCTATAGGAAGGGTCTCAGGATTGGAATGGGAAGGAGTTGGATATCCCATCTCATGCTATAGGAAGGGTCTCAGATTTGGTATAAGCATTGAGATATCACATCTCATGCTATAGGAAGGGTCTCAGGATTGGAATGGGAAGGAGTTGTATATGACATCTCAGGCCATAGGAAGGGTCTCAGATTTGGTATAAGCATTGAGATATCACATCTCATGATATCGGAAGGGTCTCAGGATTGGAATGGGAAGGAGTTGGATATCACATCTCATTATAAAGGAAGGGTCTAAGGTTTGGAAGGGGATGGATTTGGATATCACATCTCATGTTATAGGACGGGTCTCAGGTTTGGTATTAGAAGCATTGAGATATCAAGTGTCATGGTATAAGAAGGGTCTCAGAATTGGAATGGGAAGGAGTTGGATATCACATCTCAAGCTATAGGAAGCATCTCAGGATTGGAATGGGAAGGAGTTTGATATCACATCTCATGCCATAGTATGGGTCTCAGGTTTGGTAGAAGCATTGGGATATCACATCTCATGCTATCGGAAGGGTATCAGTATTGGATTTGGAAGGAGTTGGATATCCCATCTCATGCTATAGGAAGGGTCTCAGGTTAGAATGGGAAGGAGTTGGATATCACATTTCATGTTATAGGAAGGGTCTCAGGATTGGAATGGGAAGGACTTGGATATCATATCTCATGCTATAGGAAGGCTCTCAGGTTTGGAAGGGGAAGGAGTTGGGTATCACATTTCATGTTAGAGGAAGGATCTCAGGTTTGGTATTAGAGGCCTTGAGATATCACATCTCATGCTATAGGAAGGGTCTCAGGATTGGAATGGGAAGGAGTTGGATATAACATCTCAAGCTATGGGAAGGGTCTCAGGTTTGGTATAAGCATTGAGATATCACATCTCATGCTATAGGAAGGGTCTCAGGATTGGAATGGGAAGAAGTTGGATATCACATCTCATGCTATAGGAAGGGTCTCAGGTTTGGTATAAGCATTGAGATATCACATCTCATGCTATAGGAAGGGTCTCAGGGTTGGAATGGGAAGGAGTTGTATATGACATCTCATGCCATAGGAAGGGTCTCAGGTTTGGTATAAGCATTGAGATATCACATCACATGCTATAGGAAGGGTCTCAGGATTGGAATGGGAAGGACTTGGATATCACATCTCATGCTATAGGCAGGGTCTCAGGTTTGGAAAGGGAAGGAGATGGATATCACATTTCATGTTAGAGGTAGGATCTCAGGTTTGGTATTAGAGGCATTGAGATATCACATCTCATGCTATCAGAAGGGTCTCAGGATTGGAATGGGAAGGAGTTGGATATCAAATCTCATGCTAAAGGGATGGTCTAAGGTTTGGAAGGGGAGGGATTTGGACATCATATCTCATGTTATTGGAAGGATCTCAGGTTTGGTATTAGAAGCATTGAGATATCACATCTCATGCTATCGGAAGGGTCTTAGGTTTGGTATAAGCATTGAGATATCACATCTCTGCTATCGGAAGGGTCTCAGGATTGGAATGGGAAGGATTTGGATATCACAATTCATGTTATAGGGAGGGTATCAGTTTTCATATTAGAAGCATTGAGATATCACTTATGCTATTGGAAGGGTCTCAGTATTGGAATGGGAAGGAGTTGGATATCACATCTCATGTTATAGGGAGGGTCTCAGTTTTGATATTAGAAGCATTGAGATATCACATATGCTATTGGAAGGGTCTCAGTATTGGAATTGGAAGGAGTTGGATATCACATATGCTAAAGGAAAGGTCTCAGGTTTGGAATGGGAAGGAGTTGGATATCACGTCTCATGTTATAGGAAGGGTCTCAGGTTTGGAATGGGAAGGAGTTGAATATCACATCTCATGCTAAAGGAAGGGTCATCAGGTTCGGTATAAGCATTGAGATATCACATCTCTGCTATCGGAAGGGTCTCAGGATAGGAATGGGAAGGACGTAGATTTCACATCTCATACTATAGGGAGGGTCTCAGTTTTGATATTAGAAGCATTGAGCTATCACATCTCATGCTATCGGAAGGGTCTCAGGATTGGAATGGGATGGAGTTGGATATCACATCTCAAGCTATCTCAGGATTGTAATGGGAAGGAGTTTGATATCACATATCAAGCTATAGGAAGGGTCTCAGGTTTGGAAGGGGAAGGATTTGGATCTCACATCTCAAGCTATCTCAGGATTGGAATGGGAAGGAGTTTGATATTTCATCTCAAGCTATAGGAAGGGTCTCAGGTTTGGAAAGGGAAGGATTTGGATTTCACATCTCATGTTATAGGATGGTTCTCATGTTTGGTTTTAGAAGCATTGAGATATCACATCTCATGCTATGGGAAGGGTCTTAGGTTTGGAATGGGAAGGAGTTGGTTATCACATCTCATGCTAAAGGAAAGGTCTCAGGTCTGGAAGGGGAAGGATTTGGATCTCACATCTCATGTTTTAGGACGGGTCTCAGGTTTGGTATTAGAAGCATTGAACTATTACATCTCATGGTATAGGAAGGGTCCCAGGATTGGAATGGGAAGGAGTTGGATATCACATTGAATGGGAAGGAGTTTGATATCACATCTCAAGCTATAGGAAGGGCCTCATGTTTGGAATGGGAATGATTTGGATTTCACATCTCATGTTATAGGATGGTCTCATGTTTGGTTTTAGAAGCATTGAAATATCACATCTCATGCTATCTGAAGGGTCTCAGGTTTGGAATGGGAAGGAGTTTGATATCACATCTCATGTTAGAGGTAGGATCTCAGGTTTGGTATTAGAGGCATTGAGATATGACATCTCATGCCATCAGAAGGGTCTCAGGATTGGAATGGGAAGGAGTTGGATATCACATCTCATGCTAAAGGGAGGGTCTAAGGTTTGGAAGGGGAAGGATTTGGACATCACATCTCATGTTATTGGAAGGATCTGAGGTTTGGTATTAGAAGCATTGAGATATCACATCTCATGCTATCGGAAGGGTCTCAGGTTTGGTATAAGCATTGAGATATCACATCTCTGCTATCGGAAGGGTCTCAGGATTGGAATGGGAAGGATTTGGATATCACATCTCATGTTATAGGAAGGGTCTCAGGTTTGGTATTAGAAGCATTGAGATATCACATCTCATGCTATATTAAGGGTCTCAGGAATGGAATGGGAAGGACTTGGATATCACATCTCATGATAAAGGAAGGGTCTAAGGTTTGGAAGGGGAAGGATTTGGATATCACATCTCATGTTATTGGACCGGTCTCAGGTTTGGTATTAGAAGCATTGAGATATCAAGGCTCATCGTATAGGACGGGAGTTTGATATCACATCTCATGCCATGGTATGGGTCTCAGGTTTTGTAGAAGCATTGGGATATCACATCTCATGCTATTGGAAGGGTATCAGGATTGGATTTGGAAGGAGTTGGATATCCCATCTCATGCTATAGGAAGGGTCTCAGGTTGGAGTAGAAGGAGTTGGATATCACATCTCATGTTATAGGAAGGGTCTCAGGATTGGAATGGGAAGGACTTGGATATCACATCTCATGTTATAGGAAGGATCTCAGGTTTTGTATTAGAAGCATTGAGATATCACATCTCATGCTATAGGAAGGGTCTCAGGATTGGAATGTGAAGCATTTGGATATCACATCTCATGCTAAAGGAAGGGTCTCAGGTTTGGTATAAGCATTGAGATATCACATCTCTGCTATCGGAAGGGTCTAAGGATTGGATTGGGAAGGAATTGGATATCCCTTCTCATGCTATAGGAAGGGACTCAGGTTGGAATGGGTAGGAGTTGGATATCACATCTCATGTTATAAGAAGGGTCTCAAGATTGAAATGGGAAGGATTTGGATATCACATCTCTTGCTATAGGAAGGGTCTCAGGTTTTCTATTAGAAACATTGAGATATGACATCTCATGCTATAGGAAGGGTTTCAGTATTGGAATGGGAAGGATTTGGATATCACATCTCATGCTAAAGGAAGGGTCTCAGGTTTGGAAGGGGAAGGATTTGGATATCATATCTCATTGTATAGGACATATCTCATGTTATAGGACGGGTCCCAGGTTTGGTATTAGAAGCATTGAGATATCACATCTCATGGTATAGGAAGGGTCTCAGGATTGGAATGGGAAGGAGTTGCATCTCCCTTCTCATGCTAGAGGAAGGGTCTCAGGTTGGAATGGGAAGGAGTTGGATATCACATCTCGTTATAGGAAGGGTCTCAGGATTGGAATGGGAAGGAATTGGATATCACATCTCTTGCTATAGGAAGGGTCTCAGGTTTGGAAGGGGAAGGATTTGGATATCATATCTCATGTTATAGGACCGGTCCCAGGTCTGGTATTAGAAGCATTGAGATATCACATCTCATGCTATAGGAGGAGTCTCAGGATTGGAGTGGGCAGGAGTTGACTATCACCTCTCATGCTAAAGGAAGGGTATCAGGTTTGATAGAAGCATTGAGATATCACATCTCATGCTATAGGAAGGAACTCAGGATTGGAATGGGAAGGAGTTGGATATCACATCTAATGCCATAGGAAGGGTCATCAGGTTTGGTATAAGCATTGAGATATCACATCTCTGCTATCGGAAGGGTCTCAGGATAGGAATGGTAAGGACTTAGAATTCACATCTCATACTATAGGGAGGGTCTCAGTTTTGATATTAGAAGCATTGAGCTATCACATCTCATGCTATCGGAAGGGTCTCAGGATTGGAATGGGATGGAGTTGGATATCACATCTCAAGCTATCTCAGGATTGGAATGGGAAGGAGTTTGATATTTCATCTCAAGCTATAGGAAGGGTCTCAGGTTTGGAAAGGGAAGGATTTGGATTTCACATCTCATGTTATAGGATGGTTCTCATGTTTGGTTTTAGAAGCATTGAGATATCACATCTCATGCTATCGGAAGGGTCTCAGGTTTGGAAAGGGAAGGATTTGGATTTCACATGTTATAGGATGGTTCTCAGGTTTGGTTTTAGAAGCATTAAATTATAACATCTCATGCTATAGGAAGGGTCTCAGGTTTGGAATGGGAAGGAGTTGGATATCACATCTCTGCTATCTGAAGGGTCTCAGGATTGGAATGGGAAGGAGTTGGATATCCCATCTCGTTATAGGAAGGGTCTCAGGTTTGGTATTAGAAGCAATGAGATATCACATCTCATGCTATAGGAAGGGTCTAAGGTTTGGAAGGGGACGGATTTGGGTATCACATCTCATGTTATAGGACCGGTCTCAGGTTTGGTATTTGAAGCATTGAGATATCAAGTCTCATGGTATAGGACGGGTCTCAGAATTGGAATGAGAAGGAGTTGGATATCACATCTCAAGCTATAGGAAGGGTCTCAGGTTTGGAAAGGGAAGGATTTGGATTTCACATGTTATAGGATGGTTCTCAGGTTTGGTTTTAGAAGCATTAAATTATAACATCTCATGCTATAGGAAGGGTCTCAGGTTTGGAATGGGAAGGAGTTGGATATCACATCTCTGCTATCTGAAGGGTCTCAGGATTGGAATGGGAAGGAGTTGGATATCCCATCTCGTTATAGGAAGGGTCTCAGGTTTGGTATTAGAAGCAATGAGATATCACATCTCATGCTATAGGAAGGGTCTAAGGTTTGGAAGGGGACGGATTTGGGTATCACATCTCATGTTATAGGACCGGTCTCAGGTTTGGTATTTGAAGCATTGAGATATCAAGTCTCATGGTATAGGACGGGTCTCAGAATTGGAATGAGAAGGAGTTGGATATCACATCTCAAGCTATAGGAAGGGTCTCATGATTGGAATGGGAAGGAGTTGGATATCACATCTCATGTTATAGGAAGGGTCTCAGGATTGGAATGGGAAGGACTTGGATATCACATCTCATTCTATAGGAAGGCTCTCAGGGTTGGAAGGGGAAGGAGTTGGATATCACATTTCATGTTAGAGGTAGGATCTCAGGTTTGGTTTTAGAGGCATTGAGATATCACATCTCATGCCATCAGAAGGGTCTCAGGATTGGAATGGGAAGGAGTTGGATATCACATCTCATGTTATAGGAAGGACCTTAGGTTTGGTATTAGAAGCATTGAGATATCACATCTCATGCTATAGGAAGGGTCTCGGGATTGGAATGGGAAGGAGTTGGATATCACATCTCATGTTATTGGAAGGATCTCAGGTTTGGTATTAGAAGCATTGAGATATCACATCTCATGCTATCGGAAGGGTCTTAGGTTTGGTATAAGCATTGAGATATCACATCTCTGCTATCGGAAGGGTCTCAGGATTGGAATGGGAAGGATTTGGATATCATAATTCATGTTATAGGAAGGGTCTCAGTTTTGGTATTAGAAGCATTGAGATATCACATCTCATGCTATAGGAAGGGTCTCAGGATTGGAATGGGAAGGACTTGGATATCACATCTCATGTTATAGGAAGGGTCTCAGGTTTGGTATTAGAAGCATTGAGATATCACATCTCATGCTATAGGAAGGGTCTCAGGAATGGAATGGGAAGGACTTGGATATCACATCTCATGATAAAGGAAGGGTCTAAGGTTTGGAAGGGGAAGGATTTGGATATCACATCTCATGTTATTGGACCGGTCTCAGGTTTGGTATTAGAAGCATTGAGATATCAAGTCTCATGGTATAGGACGGGAGTTTGATATCACATCTCATGCCATGGTATGGGTCTCAGGTTTTGTAGAAGCATTGGTATATCACATCTCATGCTATCGGAAGGGTATCAGGATTGGATTTGGAAGGAGTTGGATATCCCATCTCATGCTATAGGAAGGGTCTCAGGTTGGAATAGAAGGAGTTGGATATCACATCTCATGTTATAGGAAGGGTCTCAGGATTGGAATGGGAAGGACTTGGATATCACATCTCATGCTGTAGGAAGGGTCTCAGGTTTGGAAAAGGAAGGAGTTGGATATCACATTTCATGTTAGAGGTAGGATCTCAGGTTTGGTATTAGAGGCATTGAGATATCAGATCTCATGCTATCAGAAGGGTATCAGGATTGGAATGGGAAGGAGTTGGATATCACATCTCATGCTAAAGGGAGGGTCTCAGGTTTGGAATGGGAAGGATTTGGATATCACATCTCATGTTATAGGAAGGACCTTAGGTTTGGTATTAGAAGCATTGAGATATCACATCTCATGCTATAGGAAGGGTCTCGGGATTGGAATGGGAAGGAGTTGGATATCACATCTCATGTTATAGGAAGGATCTCAGGTTTGGTATTAGAAGCATTGAGATATCACATCTCATGCTATAGGAAGGGTCTCAGGATTGGAATGGGAGGAGCTATATATCACATCTCATGCTCAAGGAAGGGTCTCAGGTTTGGAAGGGGAAGGATTTGGATATCACATCTCATGTTATAGGACGGGTCTCAGGTTTGGTATTAGAAGCATTGTGATATCACATCTCATGCTATAGGATGTGTCTCAGGATTGGAATGGGAAGGAGTTGGATATCACATCTCATGCTATAGGAAGGGTTTCAGGTTTGGTAGAAGCATTGAGATATCACATCTCATGCTATAGGAAGAGTCTCAGGTTTGGGAAGGGAAGGATTTGGATTTCACATCTCATGTTATAGGATGGTTCTCATGTTTGGTTTTTGAAGCATTGAGATATCACATCTCATGCTATCGGAAGGGTCTCAGGTTTGGAATGGGAAGGAGTTGGATATCAGATCTCCTGTTATAGGAAGGGTCTCAGGTTTGGAATGGGAAGGAGTTGGATATGACATCTCTTGTTATAGGGAGGGTCTCAGAATTTGAATGGTAAGGAGTTGGATATCACATCTCATGCTATAGGAAGGGTCTCAGGTTGGAATGGGAAGGAGTTGGATATCACATCTCATGTTATATACAGGAAGGGTCTCAGGATTGGAATGGGAAGGATTTGGATATCACATCTCTTGCTATAGGAAGGGTCTCAGGTTTTTTATTAGAAACATTGAGATATCACATCTCATGCTATAGGAAGGGTTTTAGGATTGGAATTGGAAGTATTTGGATATCACATCTCATGCTAAAGGAAGGGTCTCAGGTTTGGAAGGGGAAGGATTTGGATATCACATCTCATCCAATAGGAAGGGTCTCAGGTTTGGAATGGGAAGGAATTGGATATCACATCTCATGTTATAGGAAGGGTCTCAGGTTTTTTATTAGAAACATTGAGATATCACATCTCATGTTATAGGACGGTTCCCAGGTTTGGTATTAGAAGCATTGAGATATCACATCTCATGGTATAGGAAGGGTCTCAGGGTTGGAATGGGAAGGAGTTGGATATCACATCTCATCCAATAGGAAGGGTCTCAGGTTTGGAATGGGAAGGAATTGGATATCACATCTCATGTTATAGGAAGGATCTCAGGTTTGGTATTAGAAGCATTGAGATATCACATCTCATGCTATAGGAAGGGTCTCAGGATTGGAATGTGAAGGATTTGGATATCACATCTCATGCTAAAGGAAGGGTCTCAGGTTTGGTAGAAGCATTGAGATATCACATCTCATGCTATAGGAGGGGTCTCAGGATTTGAATGGCAAGGAGTTGGATATCACATCTCATGCCATAGGAAGCGTCTCAGGTTTGGTATAAGCATTGAGATATCACATCTCTGCTATCGGAAGGTTCTCAGGATTGGATTGGGAAGGAGTTGGATATCCCTTCCCATGCTATAGGAAGTGTCTCAGGTTGGAATGGGAAGGAGTTGAATATCACATCTCATGTTATAGGAAGGGTCTCAGGATTGGAATGGGAAGGATTTGGATATCACATCTCTTGCTATAGGAAGGGTCTCAGGATTGGAATGGGAAGGATTTGGATATCACATCTCATGTCATAGGAAGGATCTCAGGTTTGGTATTAGAAGCATTGATATATCACATCTCATGCTATAGGAATGGTCTCAGGATTGGAATGGGTAGGAGTTGGATATTACATTCTTGCTATAGTAAGGGTCTCATGTTTGGAATGGGAAGGAGTTGGATATCACATATGCTATAGGAAGTGTCTCAGGTTTGGAACGGGAAGGAGTTGGATATCACATCTCATGTTATAGGAAGGGTCTCAGGTTTGGTATAAGCATTGAGATATCACATCTCTGCTATCAGGAGTGGCTCAGGATTGGAATGGGAAGGAGTTGGATATCCCATCTCATGTTAAAGGACGGGTCTCTGGTTTGGTATTAGAATCATTGAGATATCACATCGCATGCTGTAGGAAGGGTCTAAGGATTGGAATGGGATGGACTTGGATATCACATCTCATGCTATAGGTAGGCTCTCAGGTTTGGTATAAGCATTGAGATATCACATCTCATGCTATAGGAAGGGTCTCAGGATTGGAATGGGAAGGATTTGGATATCACATCTCATGCTATAGGAAGGGTCTCAGATTTGGTATAAGCATTGAGATATCACATCTCATGCTATAGGAAGGGTCTCAGGATTGGAATGGGAAGGAGTTGTATATGACATCTCAAGCCTTAGGAAGGGTCTCAGGTTTGGTATAAGAAGCATTGAGATATCACATCTCTGCTATCGGAAGGGTCTCAGGATTGGAATGGGAAGGAGTTGGATATCCCATCTCATGTTATAGGAAGGGTCTCAGGTTTGGTATTAGAAGCATTGAGATATCACATCTCATGCTATAGGAAGGGTCTCAGGATTGGAATGGGAAGGAGTTGGATATCACATCTCATTATAAAGGAAGGGTCTAAGGTTTGGAAGGGGAAGGATTTGGATATCACATCTCATGTTATAGGACGGGTCTCAGGTTTGGTATTAGAAGCATTGAGATATCAAGTCTCATGGTATAAGAAGGGTCTCAGAATTGGAATGGGAAGGAGTTGGATATCACATCTCAAGCTATAGGAAGCGTCTCAGGATTGGAATGGGAAGGAGTTTGATATCACATCTCATGCCATAGTATGGGTCTCAGGTTTGGTAGAAGTATTGGGATATCACATCTCATGCTATAGGAAGGGTCTCAGGATTGGAATGGGAAGAAGTTGGATATCACATCTCAAGCTATAGGAAGGGTCTCAGGTTTGGTATAAGCATTGAGATATCACATCTCATGCTATAGGAAGGGTCTCAGGGTTGGAATGGGAAGGAGTTGTATATGACATCTCATGCCATAGGAAGGGTCTCAGGTTTGGTATAAGCATTGAGATATCACATCACATGCTATAGGAAGGGTCTCAGGATTGGAATGGGAAGGACTTGGATATCACATCACATGCTATAGGAAGGGTCTCAGGATTGGAATGGGAAGGACTTGGATATCACATCTCATGCTATAGGCAGGGTCTCAGGTTTGGAAAGGGAAGGAGATGGATATCACATTTCATGATAGAGGTAGGATCTCAGGTTTGGTATTAGAGGCAATGAGATATCACATCTCATGCTATCAGAAGGGTCTCAGGATTGGAATGGGAAGGAGTTGGATATCACATTTCATGCTAAAGGGAGGGTCTCAGGTTTGGAAGGGGAAGGATTTGGAAATCACATCTCATATTATAGGAAGGATCTCAGGTTTGGTATTAGAAGCATTGAGATATCACATCTCATGCTATCGGAAGGATCTCAGGTTTGGTATAAGAGGCATTGAGATATCACATCTCATGCTATCATAAGGGTCTCAGGATTGGAATGGGAAGGAGTTGGATATCACATCTCATGTTATAGGAAGGATCTCAGGTTTGGTATTAGAAGCATTGAGACATCACATCTCATGCTATAGGAAGGGTCTCAGGATTGGAATGGGAAGGAGTTGGATATCACATCTCATGCTATAGGAAGGGTCTCAGGTTTGGTATAAGCATTGAGATATCACATCTCATGCTATAGGAAGGGTCTCAGGATTGGAATGGGAAGGATTTGGATATCACATCTTATGCTATAGGAAGGGTCTCAGGTTTGGTATAAGCACTGAGATATCACATCTCATGCTATAGGAAGGGTCTCAGGATTGGAATGGGAAGAAGTTGGATATCACATCTCATGCTATAGGAAGGGTCTCAGGTTTGGTATAAGCATTGAGATATCACATCTCATGCTATAGGAAGGGTCTCAGGGTTGGAATGGGAAGGAGATGTATATGACATCTCATGCCATAGGAAGGGTCTCAGGTTTCGTATAAGCATTGAGATATCACATCACATGCTATAGGAAGGGTCTCACGATTGGAATGGGAAGGACTTGGATATCACATCTCATGCTATAGGCAGGGTCTCAGGGTTGGAAAGGGAAGGAGATGGATATCACATTTCATGTTAGAGGTAGGATCTCAGGTTTGGTATTAGAGGCATTGAGATATCACATCTCATGCTATCAGAAGGGTCTCAGGATTGGAATGGGAAGGAGTTGGATATCACATTTCATGCTAAAGGGAGGGTCTCAGGTTTGGAAGGGGAAGGATTTGGAAATCACATCTCATATTATAGGAAGGATCTCAGGTTTGGTATTAGAAGCATTGAGATATCACATCTCATGCTATCGGAAGGATCTCAGGTTTGGTATAAGAGGCATTGAGATATCACATCTCATGCTATCATAAGGGTCTCAGGATTGGAATGGGAAGGAGTTGGATATCACATCTCATGTTATAGGAAGGATCTCAGGTTTGGTATTAGAAGCATTGAGACATCACATCTCATGCTATAGGAAGGGTCTCAGGATTGGAATGGGAAGGAGTTGGATATCACATCTCATGCTATAGGAAGGGTCTCAGGTTTGGTATAAGCATTGAGATATCACATCTCATGCTATAGGAAGGGTCTCAGGATTGGAAAGGGAAGGATTTGGATATCACATCTTATGCTATAGGAAGGGTCTCAGGTTTGGTATAAGCATGGAGATATCACTTCTCATGCTATAGGAAGGGTCTCAGGATTGGAATGAGAAGGAGTTGGATATCCCATCTCATGCTATAGGAAGGGTCTCAGATTTGGTATAAGCATTGAGATATCACATCTCATGCTATAGGAAGGGTCTCAGGATTGGAATGGGAAGGAGTTGGATATCACATCTCATTATAAAGGAAGGGTCTAAGGTTTGGAAGGGGATGGATTTGAATATCACATCTCATGTTATAGGACGGGTCTCAGGTTCGGTATTAGAAGCATTGAGATATCAAGTGTCATGGTATAAGAAGGGTCTCAGAATTGGAATGGGAAGGAGTTGGATATCACATCTCAAGCTATAGGAAGCGTCTCAGGATTGGAATGGGAAGGAGTTTGATATCACATCTCATGCCATAGTATGGGTCTCAGGTTTGGTAGAAGCATTGGGATATCACATCTCATGCTATCGGAAGGGTATCAGTATTGGATTTGGAAGGAGTTGGATATCCCATCTCATGCTATAGGAAGGGTCTCAGGTTAGAATGGGAAGGAGTTGGATATCACATTTCATGTTATAGGAAGGGTCTCAGGATTGGAATGGGAAGGACTTGGATATCATATCTCATGCTATAGGAAGGCTCTCAGGTTTGGAAGGGGAAGGAGTTGGATATCACATTTCATGTTAGAGGAAGGATCTCAGGTTTGGTATTAGAGGCCTTGAGATATCACATCTCATGCTATAGGAAGGGTCTCAGGATTGGAATGGGAAGGAGTTGGATATCACATCTCAAGCTATAGGAAGGGTCTCAGGTTTGGTATAAGCATTGAGATATCACATCTCATGCTATAGGAAGGGTCTCAGGATTGGAATGGGAAGAAGTTGGATATCACATCTCATGCTATAGGAAGGGTCTCAGGGTTGGAATGGGAAGGAGTTGTATATGACATCTCATGCCATAGGAAGGGTCTCAGGTTTGGTATAAGCATTGAGATATCACATCACATGCTATAGGAAGGGTCTCAGGATTGGAATGGGAAGGACTTGGATATCACATCACATGCTATAGGAAGGGTCTCAGGATTGGAATGGGAAGGACTTGGATATCACATCTCATGCTATAGGCAGGGTCTCAGGTTTGGAAAGGGAAGGAGATGGATATCACATTTCATGTTAGAGGTAGGATCTCAGGTTTGGTATTAGAGGCAATGAGATATCACATCTCATGCTATCAGAAGGGTCTCAGGATTGGAATGGGAAGGAGTTGGATATCACATTTCATGCTAAAGGGAGGGTCTCAGGTTTGGAAGGGGAAGGATTTGGAAATCACATCTCATATTATAGGAAGGATCTCAGGTTTGGTATTAGAAGCATTGAGATATCACATCTCATGCTATCGGAAGGATCTCAGGTTTGGTATAAGAGGCATTGAGATATCACATCTCATGCTATCATAAGGGTCTCAGGATTGGAATGGGAAGGAGTTGGATATCACATCTCATGTTATAGGAAGGATCTCAGGTTTGGTATTAGAAGCATTGAGACATCACATCTCATGCTATAGGAAGGGTCTCAGGATTGGAATGGGAAGGAGTTGGATATCACATCTCATGCTATAGGAAGGGTCTCAGGTTTGGTATAAGCATTGAGATATCACATCTCATGCTATAGGAAGGGTCTCAGGATTGGAATGGGAAGGATTTGGATATCACATCTTATGCTATAGGAAGGGTCTCAGGTTTGGTATAAGCACTGAGATATCACATCTCATGCTATAGGAAGGGTCTCAGGATTGGAATGGGAAGAAGTTGGATATCACATCTCATGCTATAGGAAGGGTCTCAGGTTTGGTATAAGCATTGAGATATCACATCTCATGCTATAGGAAGGGTCTCAGGGTTGGAATGGGAAGGAGTTGTATATGACATCTCATGCCATAGGAAGGGTCTCAGGTTTCGTATAAGCATTGAGATATCACATCACATGCTATAGGAAGGGTCTCACGATTGGAATGGGAAGGACTTGGATATCACATCTCATGCTATAGGCAGGGTCTCAGGGTTGGAAAGGGAAGGAGATGGATATCACATTTCATGTTAGAGGTAGGATCTCAGGTTTGGTATTAGAGGCATTGAGATATCACATCTCATGCTATCAGAAGGGTCTCAGGATTGGAATGGGAAGGAGTTGGATATCACATTTCATGCTAAAGGGAGGGTCTCAGGTTTGGAAGGGGAAGGATTTGGAAATCACATCTCATATTATAGGAAGGATCTCAGGTTTGGTATTAGAAGCATTGAGATATCACATCTCATGCTATCGGAAGGATCTCAGGTTTGGTATAAGAGGCATTGAGATATCACATCTCATGCTATCATAAGGGTCTCAGGATTGGAATGGGAAGGAGTTGGATATCACATCTCATGTTATAGGAAGGATCTCAGGTTTGGTATTAGAAGCATTGAGACATCACATCTCATGCTATAGGAAGGGTCTCAGGATTGGAATGGGAAGGAGTTGGATATCACATCTCATGCTATAGGAAGGGTCTCAGGTTTGGTATAAGCATTGAGATATCACATCTCATGCTATAGGAAGGGTCTCAGGATTGGAAAGGGAAGGATTTGGATATCACATCTTATGCTATAGGAAGGGTCTCAGGTTTGGTATAAGCATGGAGATATCACTTCTCATGCTATAGGAAGGGTCTCAGGATTGGAATGAGAAGGAGTTGGATATCCCATCTCATGCTATAGGAAGGGTCTCAGATTTGGTATAAGCATTGAGATATCACATCTCATGCTATAGGAAGGGTCTCAGGATTGGAATGGGAAGGAGTTGTATATGACATCTCAGGCCATAGGAAGGGTCTCAGATTTGGTATAAGCATTGAGATATCACATCTCATGATATCGGAAGGGTCTCAGGATTGGAATGGGAAGGAGTTGGATATCACATCTCATTATAAAGGAAGGGTCTAAGGTTTGGAAGGGGATGGATTTGGATATCACATCTCATGTTATAGGACGGGTCTCAGGTTTGGTATTAGAAGCATTGAGATATCAAGTGTCATGGTATAAGAAGGGTCTCAGAATTGGAATGGGAAGGAGTTGGATATCACATCTCAAGCTATAGGAAGCGTCTCAGGATTGGAATGGGAAGGAGTTTGATATCACATCTCATGCCATAGTATGGGTCTCAGGTTTGGTAGAAGCATTGGGATATCACATCTCATGCTATCGGAAGGGTATCAGTATTGGATTTGGAAGGAGTTGGATATCCCATCTCATGCTATAGGAAGGGTCTCAGGTTAGAATGGGAAGGAGTTGGATATCACATTTCATGTTATAGGAAGGGTCTCAGGATTGGAATGGGAAGGACTTGGATATCATATCTCATGCTATAGGAAGGCTCTCAGGTTTGGAAGGGGAAGGAGTTGGATATCACATTTCATGTTAGAGGAAGGATCTCAGGTTTGGTATTAGAGGCCTTGAGATATCACATCTCATGCTATAGGAAGGGTCTCAGGATTGGAATGGGAAGGAGTTGGATATCACATCTCAAGCTATAGGAAGGGTCTCAGGTTTGGTATAAGCATTGAGATATCACATCTCATGCTATAGGAAGGGTCTCAGGATTGGAATGGGAAGAAGTTGGATATCACATCTCATGCTATAGGAAGGGTCTCAGGGTTGGAATGGGAAGGAGTTGTATATGACATCTCATGCCATAGGAAGGGTCTCAGGTTTGGTATAAGCATTGAGATATCACATCACATGCTATAGGAAGGGTCTCAGGATTGGAATGGGAAGGACTTGGATATCACATCTCATGCTATAGGCAGGGTCTCAGGTTTGGAAAGGGAAGGAGATGGATATCACATTTCATGTTAGAGGTAGGATCTCAGGTTTGGTATTAGAGGCATTGAGATATCACATCTCATGCTATCAGAAGGGTCTCAGGATTGGAATGGGAAGGAGTTGGATATCAAATCTCATGCTAAAGGGATGGTCTAAGGTTTGGAAGGGGAGGGATTTGGACATCATATCTCATGTTATTGGAAGGATCTCAGGTTTGGTATTAGAAGCATTGAGATATCACATCTCATGCTATCGGAAGGGTCTTAGGTTTGGTATAAGCATTGAGATATCACATCTCTGCTATCGGAAGGGTCTCAGGATTGGAATGGGAAGGATTTGGATATCACAATTCATGTTATAGGGAGGGTCTCAGTTTTCATATTAGAAGCATTGAGATATCACATATGCTATTGGAAGGGTCTCAGTATTGGAATGGGAAGGAGTTGGATATCACATCTCATGTTATAGGGAGGGTCTCAGTTTTGATATTAGAAGCATTGAGATATCACATATGCTATTGGAAGGGTCTCAGTATTGGAATTGGAAGGAGTTGGATATCACATATGCTAAAGGAAAGGTCTCAGGTTTGGAATGGGAAGGAGTTGGATATCACGTCTCATGTTATAGGAAGGGTCTCAGGTTTGGAATGGGAAGGAGTTGAATATCACATCTCATGCTAAAGGAAGGGTCATCAGGTTCGGTATAAGCATTGAGATATCACATCTCTGCTATCGGAAGGGTCTCAGGATAGGAATGGGAAGGACGTAGATTTCACATCTCATACTATAGGGAGGGTCTCAGTTTTGATATTAGAAGCATTGAGCTATCACATCTCATGCTATCGGAAGGGTCTCAGGATTGGAATGGGATGGAGTTGGATATCACATCTCAAGCTATCTCAGGATTGTAATGGGAAGGAGTTTGATATCACATATCAAGCTATAGGAAGGGTCTCAGGTTTGGAAGGGGAAGGATTTGGATCTCACATCTCAAGCTATCTCAGGATTGGAATGGGAAGGAGTTTGATATTTCATCTCAAGCTATAGGAAGGGTCTCAGGTTTGGAAAGGGAAGGATTTGGATTTCACATCTCATGTTATAGGATGGTTCTCATGTTTGGTTTTAGAAGCATTGAGATATCACATCTCATGCTATGGGAAGGGTCTCAGGTTTGGAATGGGAAGGAGTTGGTTATCACATCTCATGCTAAAGGAAAGGTCTCAGGTCTGGAAGGGGAAGGATTTGGATCTCACATCTCATGTTTTAGGACGGGTCTCAGGTTTGGTATTAGAAGCATTGAACTATCACATCTCATGGTATAGGAAGGGTCCCAGGATTGGAATGGGAAGGAGTTGGATATCACATTGAATGGGAAGGAGTTTGATATCACATCTCAAGCTATAGGAAGGGCCTCATGTTTGGAATGGGAATGATTTGGATTTCACATCTCATGTTATAGGATGGTTCTCATGTTTGGTTTTAGAAGCATTGAAATATCACATCTCATGCTATCTGAAGGGTCTCAGGTTTGGAATGGGAAGGAGTTTGATATCACATCTCATGTTAGAGGTAGGATCTCAGGTTTGGTATTAGAGGCATTGAGATATGACATCTCATGCCATCAGAAGGGTCTCAGGATTGGAATGGGAAGGAGTTGGATATCACATCTCATGCTAAAGGGAGGGTCTAAGGTTTGGAAGGGGAAGGATTTGGACATCACATCTCATGTTATTGGAAGGATCTGAGGTTTGGTATTAGAAGCATTGAGATATCACATCTCATGCTATCGGAAGGGTCTCAGGTTTGGTATAAGCATTGAGATATCACATCTCTGCTATCGGAAGGGTCTCAGGATTGGAATGGGAAGGATTTGGATATCACATCTCATGTTATAGGAAGGGTCTCAGGTTTGGTATTAGAAGCATTGAGATATCACATCTCATGCTATATTAAGGGTCTCAGGAATGGAATGGGAAGGACTTGGATATCACATCTCATGATAAAGGAAGGGTCTAAGGTTTGGAAGGGGAAGGATTTGGATATCACATCTCATGTTATTGGACCGGTCTCAGGTTTGGTATTAGAAGCATTGAGATATCAAGTCTCATCGTATAGGACGGGAGTTTGATATCACATCTCATGCCATGGTATGGGTCTCAGGTTTTGTAGAAGCATTGGGATATCACATCTCATGCTATTGGAAGGGTATCAGGATTGGATTTTGAAGGAGTTGGATATCCCATCTCATGCTATAGGAAGGGTCTCAGGTTGGAGTAGAAGGAGTTGGATATCACATCTCATGTTTTAGGAAGGGTCTCAGGATTGGAATGGGAAGGACTTGGATATCACATCTCATGTTATAGGAAGGATCTCAGGTTTTGTATTAGAAGCATTGAGATATCACATCTCATGCTATAGGAAGGGTCTCAGGGTTGGAATGTGAAGCATTTGGATATCACATCTCATGCTAAAGGAAGGGTCTCAGGTTTGGTATAAGCATTGAGATATCACATCTCTGCTATCGGAAGGGTCTAAGGATTGGATTGGGAAGGAATTGGATATCCCTTCTCATGCTATAGGAAGGGTCTCAGGTTGGAATGGGTAGGAGTTGGATATCACATCTCATGTTATAGGAAGGGTCTCAAGATTGAAATGGGAAGGATTTGGATATCACATCTCTTGCTATAGGAAGGGTCTCAGGTTTTCTATTAGAAACATTGAGATATGACATCTCATGCTATAGGAAGGGTTTCAGTATTGGAATGGGAAGGATTTGGATATCACATCTCATGCTAAAGGAAGGGTCTCAGGTTTGGAAGGGGAAGGATTTGGATATCATATCTCATGTTATAGGACATATCTCATGTTATAGGACGGGTCCCAGGTTTGGTATTAGAAGCATTGAGATATCACATCTCATGGTATAGGAAGGGTCTCAGGATTGGAATGGGAAGGAGTTGGATCTCCCTTCTCATGCTACAGGAAGGGTCTCAGGTTGGAATGGGAAGGAGTTGGATATCACATCTCGTTATAGGAAGGGTCTCAGGATTGGAATGGGAAGGAATTGGATATCACATCTCTTGCTATAGGAAGGGTCTCAGGTTTGGAAGGGGAAGGATTTGGATATCATATCTCATGTTATAGGACCGGTCCCAGGTCTGGTATTAGAAGCATTGAGATATCACATCTCATGCTATAGGAGGAGTCTCAGGATTGGAATGGGCAGGAGTTGAATATCACCTCTCATGCTAAAGGAAGGGTATCAGGTTTGATAGAAGCATTGAGATATCACATCTCATGCTATAGGAAGGAACTCAGGATTGGAATGGGAAGGAGTTGGATATCACATCTAATGCCATAGGAAGGGTCATCAGGTTTGGTATAAGCATTGAGATATCACATCTCTGCTATCGGAAGGGTCTCAGGATAGGAATGGTAAGGACTTAGAATTCACATCTCATACTATAGGGAGGGTCTCAGTTTTGATATTAGAAGCATTGAGCTATCACATCTCATGCTATCGGAAGGGTCTCAGGATTGGAATGGGAAGGAGTTTGATATTTCATCTCAAGCTATAGGAAGGGTCTCAGGTTTGGAAAGGGAAGGATTTGGATTTCACATCTCATGTTATAGGATGGTTCTCATGTTTGGTTTTAGAAGCATTGAGATATCACATCTCATGCTATCGGAAGGGTCTCAGGTTTGGAAAGGGAAGGATTTGGATTTCACATGTTATAGGATGGTTCTCAGGTTTGGTTTTAGAAGCATTAAATTATAACATCTCATGCTATAGGAAGGGTCTCAGGTTTGGAATGGGAATGATTTGGATTTCACATCTCATGTTATAGGATGGTTCTCATGTTTGGTTTTAGAAGCATTGAAATATCACATCTCATGCTATCTGAAGGGTCTCAGGTTTGGAATGGGAAGGAGTTTGATATCACATCTCATGTTAGAGGTAGGATCTCAGGTTTGGTATTAGAGGCATTGAGATATGACATCTCATGCCATCAGAAGGGTCTCAGGATTGGAATGGGAAGGAGTTGGATATCACATCTCATGCTAAAGGGAGGGTCTAAGGCTTGGAAGGGGAAGGATTTGGACATCACATCTCATGTTATTGGAAGGATCTGAGGTTTGGTATTAGAAGCATTGAGATATCACATCTCATGCTATCGGAAGGGTCTCAGGTTTGGTATAAGCATTGAGATATCACATCTCTGCTATCGGAAGGGTCTCAGGATTGGAATGGGAAGGATTTGGATATCACATCTCATGTTATAGGAAGGGTCTCAGGTTTGGTATTAGAAGCATTGAGATATCACATCTCATGCTATATTAAGGGTCTCAGGAATGGAATGGGAAGGACTTGGATATCACATCTCATGATAAAGGAAGGGTCTAAGGTTTGGAAGGGGAAGGATTTGGATATCACATCTCATGTTATTGGACCGGTCTCAGGTTTGGTATTAGAAGCATTGAGATATCAAGTCTCATGGTATAGGACGGGAGTTTGATATCACATCTCATGCCATGGTATGGGTCTCAGGTTTTGTAGAAGCATTGGGATATCACATCTCATGCTATTGGAAGGGTATCAGGATTGGATTTGGAAGGAGTTGGATATCCCATCTCATGCTATAGGAAGGGTCTCAGGTTGGAGTAGAAGGAGTTGGATATCACATCTCATGTTATAGGAAGGGTCTCAGGATTGGAATGGGAAGGACTTGGATATCACATCTCATGTTATAGGAAGGATCTCAGGTTTTGTATTAGAAGCATTGAGATATCACATCTCATGCTATAGGAAGGGTCTCAGGATTGGAATGTGAAGCATTTGGATATCACATCTCATGCTAAAGGAAGGGTCTCAGGTTTGGTATAAGCATTGAGATATCACATCTCTGCTATCGGAAGGGTCTAAGGATTGGATTGGGAAGGAATTGGATATCCCTTCTCATGCTATAGGAAGGGTCTCAGGTTGGAATGGGTAGGAGTTGGATATCACATCTCATGTTATAGGAAGGGTCTCAAGATTGAAATGGGAAGGATTTGGATATCACATCTCTTGCTATAGGAAGGGTCTCAGGTTTTCTATTAGAAACATTGAGATATGACATCTCATGCTATAGGAAGGGTTTCAGTATTGGAATGGGAAGGATTTGGATATCACATCTCATGCTAAAGGAAGGGTCTCAGGTTTGGAAGGGGAAGGATTTGGATATCATATCTCATGTTATAGGACATATCTCATGTTATAGGACGGGTCCCAGGTTTGGTATTAGAAGCATTGAGATATCACATCTCATGGTATAGGAAGGGTCTCAGGATTGGAATGGGAAGGAGTTGGATCTCCCTTCTCATGCTACAGGAAGGGTCTCAGGTTGGAATGGGAAGGTGTTGGATATCACATCTCGTTATAGGAAGGGTCTCAGGATTGGAATGGGAAGGAATTGGATATCACATCTCTTGCTATAGGAAGGGTCTCAGGTTTGGAAGGGGAAGGATTTGGATATCATATCTCATGTTATAGGACCGGTCCCAGGTCTGGTATTAGAAGCATTGAGATATCACATCTCATGCTATAGGAGGAGTCTCAGGATTGGAATGGGAAGGAGTTGGATATCACGTCTCATGATATAGGAAGGGTCTCAGGATTGGAATGGGCAGGAGTTGAATATCACCTCTCATGCTAAAGGAAGGGTATCAGGTTTGATAGAAGCATTGAGATATCACATCTCATGCTAGAGGAAGGAACTCAGGATTGGAATGGGAAGGAGTTGGATATCACATCTAATGCCATAGGAAGGGTCATCAGGTTTGGTATAAGCATTGAGATATCACATCTCTGCTATCGGAAGGGTCTCAGGATAGGAATGGTAAGGACTTAGAATTCACATCTCATACTATAGGGAGGGTCTCAGTTTTGATATTAGAAGCATTGAGCTATCACATCTCATGCTATCGGAAGGGTCTCAGGATTGGAATGGGATGGAGTTGGATATCACATCTAGAGCTATCTCAGGATTGGAATGGGAAGGAGTTTGATATTTCATCTCAAGCTATAGGAAGGGTCTCAGGTTTGGAAAGGGAAGGATTTGGATTTCACATCTCATGTTATAGGATGGTTCTCATGTTTGGTTTTAGAAGCATTGAGATATCACATCTCATGCTATCGGAAGGGTCTCAGGTTTGGAAAGGGAAGGATTTGGATTTCACATGTTATAGGATGGTTCTCAGGTTTGGTTTTAGAAGCATTAAATTATAACATCTCATGCTATAGGAAGGGTCTCAGGTTTGGAATGGGAAGGAGTTGGATATCACATCTCTGCTATCTGAAGGGTCTCAGGATTGGAATGGGAAGGAGTTGGATATCCCATCTCGTTATAGGAAGGGTCTCAGGTTTGGTATTAGAAGCAATGAGATATCACATCTCATGCTATAGGAAGGGTCTAAGGTTTGGAAGGGGACGGATTTGGGTATCACATCTCATGTTATAGGACCGGTCTCAGGTTTGGTATTTGAAGCATTGAGATATCAAGTCTCATGGTATAGGACGGGTCTCAGAATTGGAATGAGAAGGAGTTGGATATCACATCTCAAGCTATAGGAAGGGTCTCATGATTGGAATGGGAAGGAGTTGGATATCACATCTCATGTTATAGGAAGGGTCTCAGGATTGGAATGGGAAGGACTTGGATATCACATCTCATTCTATAGGAAGGCTCTCAGGGTTGGAAGGGGAAGGAGTTGGATATCACATTTCATGTTAGAGGTAGGATCTCAGGTTTGGTTTTAGAGGCATTGAGATATCACATCTCATGCCATCAGAAGGGTCTCAGGATTGGAATGGGAAGGAGTTGGATATCAAATCTCATGCTAAAGGGATGGTCTAAGGTTTGGAAGGGGAAGGATTTGGATATCACATCTCATGTTATTGGACCGGTCTCAGGTTTGGTATTAGAAGCATTGAGATATCACATCTCATGCTATCGGAAGGGTCTTAGGTTTGGTATAAGCATTGAGATATCACATCTCTGCTATCGGAAGGGTCTCAGGATTGGAATGGGAAGGATTTGGATATCACAATTCATGTTATAGGAAGGGTCTCAGGTTTGGTATTAGAAGCATTGAGATATCACATCTCATGCTATAGGAAGGGTCTCAGGATTGGAATGGGAAGGACTTGGATATCACATCTCATGTTATAGGAAGGGTCTTAGGTTTGGTATTAGAAGCATTGAGATATCACATCTCATGCTATAGGAAGGGTCTCAGGAATGGAATGGGAAGGACTTGGATATCACATCTCATGATAAAGGAAGGGTCTAAGGTTTGGAAGGGGAAGGATTTGGATATCACATCTCATGTTATTGGACCGGTCTCAGGTTTGGTATTAGAAGCATTGAGATATCAAGTCTCATGGTATAGGACGGGAGTTTGATATCACATCCCATGCCATGGTATGGGTCTCAGGTTTTGTAGAAGCATTGGGATATCACATCTCATGCTATCGGAAGGGTATCAGGATTGGATTTGGAAGGAGTTGGATATCCCATCTCATGCTATAGGAAGGGTCTCAGGTTGGAATAGAAGGAGTTGGATATCACATCTCATGTTATAGGAAGGGTCTCAGGATTGGAATGGGAAGGACTTGGATATCACATCTCATGCTGTAGGAAGGGTCTCAGGTTTGGAAAAGGAAGGAGTTGGATATCACATTTCATGTTAGAGGTAGGATCTCAGGTTTGGTATTAGAGGCATTGAGATATCACATCTCATGCTATCAGAAGGGTATCAGGATTGGAATGGGAAGGATTTGGATATCACATCTCACGTTATAGGAAGGACCTTAGGTTTGGTATTAGAAGCATTGAGATATCACATCTCATGCTATAGGAAGGGTCTCGGGATTGGAATGGGAAGGAGTTGGATATCACATCTCATGTTATAGGAAGGATCTCAGGTTTGGTATTAGAAGCATTGAGATATCACATCTCATGCTATAGGAAGGGTCTCAGGATTGGAATGGGAAGGAGTTGGATATCACATCTCATGCTATGGGAAGGGTCTCAGGTTTGGTATAAGCATTGAAATATCACATCTCTGCTATCGGAAGGGTCTCAGGATTGGAATGGGAGGAGCTGGATATCACATCTCATGCTATGGGAAGGGTCTCAGGTTTGGTATAAGCATTGAAATATCACATCTCTGCTATCGGAAGGGTCTCAGGATTGGAATGGGAGGAGCTGGATATCACATCTCATGGTAAAGGAAGGGTCTCAGGTTTGGAAGGGGAAGGAGTTGGATATCACATCTCATGCTAAAGGGAGGGTCTCAGGTTTGGAATGGGAAGGATTTGGATATCACATCTCATGTTATAGGAAGGACCTTAGGTTTGGTATTAGAAGCATTGAGATATCACATCTCATGCTATAGGAAGGGTCTCGGGATTGGAATGGGAAGGAGTTGGATATCACATCTCATGTTATTGGAAGGATCTCAGGTTTGGTATTAGAAGCATTGAGATATCACATCTCATGCTATCGGAAGGGTCTTAGGTTTGGTATAAGCATTGAGATATCACATCTCTGCTATCGGAAGGGTCTCAGGATTGGAATGGGAAGGATTTGGATATCATAATTCATGTTATAGGAAGGGTCTCAGGTTTGGTATTAGAAGCATTGAGATATCACATCTCATGCTATAGGAAGGGTCTCAGGATTGGAATGGGAAGGACTTGGATATCACATCTCATGTTATAGGAAGGGTCTCAGGTTTGGTATTAGAAGCATTGAGATATCACATCTCATGCTATAGGAAGGGTCTCAGGAATGGAATGGGAAGGACTTGGATATCACATCTCATGATAAAGGAAGGGTCTAAGGTTTGGAAGGGGAAGGATTTGGATATCACATCTCATGTTATTGGACCGGTCTCAGGTTTGGTATTAGAAGCATTGAGATATCAAGTCTCATGGTATAGGACGGGAGTTTGATATCACATCTCATGCCATGGTATGGGTCTCAGGTTTTGTAGAAGCATTGGTATATCACATCTCATGCTATCGGAAGGGTATCAGGATTGGATTTGGAAGGAGTTGGATATCCCATCTCATGCTATAGGAAGGGTCTCAGGTTGGAATAGAAGGAGTTGGATATCACATCTCATTTTATAGGAAGGGTCTCAGGATTGGAATGGGAAGGACTTGGATATCACATCTCATGCTGTAGGAAGGGTCTCAGGTTTGGAAAAGGAAGGAGTTGGATATCACATTTCATGTTAGAGGTAGGATCTCAGGTTTGGTATTAGAGGCATTGAGATATCAGATCTCATGCTATCAGAAGGGTATCAGGATTGGAATGGGAAGGAGTTGGATATCACATCTCATGCTAAAGGGAGGGTCTCAGGTTTGGAATGGGAAGGATTTGGATATCACATCTCATGTTATAGGAAGGACCTTAGGTTTGGTATTAGAAGCATTGAGATATCACATCTCATGCTATAGGAAGGGTCTCGGGATTGGAATGGGAAGGAGTTGGATATCACATCTCATGTTATAGGAAGGATCTCAGGTTTGGTATTAGAAGCATTGAGATATCACATCTCATGCTATAGGAAGGGTCTCAGGATTGGAATGGGAAGGAGTTGGATATCACATCTCATGCTATGGGAAGGGTCTCAGGTTTGGTATAAGCATTGAAATGTCAAATCTCTGCTATCGGAAGGGTCTCAGGATTGGAATGGGAGGAGCTATATATCACATCTCATGCTAAAGGAAGGGTCTCAGGTTTGGAAGGGGAAGGATTTGGATATCACATCTCATGTTATAGGACGGGTCTCAGGTTTGGTATTAGAAGCATTGTGATATCACATCTCATGCTATAGGGTGTGTCTCAGGATTGGAATGGGAAGGAGTTCGATATCACATCTCATGCTATAGGAAGGGTTTCAGGTTTGGTAGAAGCATTGAGATATCACATCTCATGCTATAGGAAGAGTCTCAGGTTTGGGAAGGGAAGGATTTGGATTTCACATCTCATGTTATAGGATGGTTCTCATGTTTGGTTTTTGAAGCATTGAGATATCACATCTCATGCTATCGGAAGGGTCTCAGGTTTGGAATGGGAAGGAGTTGGATATCACATCTCATGTTATAGGAAGGGTCTCAGGTTTGGAATGGGAAGGAGTTGGATATGACATCTCTTGTTATAGGGAGGGTCTCAGGATTTGAATGGTAAGGAGTTGGATATCACATCTCATGCTATAGGAAGGGTCTCAGGTTGGAATGGGAAGGAGTTGGATATCACATCTCATGTTATATACAGGAAGGGTCTCAGGATTGGAATGGGAAGGATTTGGATATCACATCTCTTGCTATAGGAAGGGTCTCAGGTTTTTTATTAGAAACATTGAGATATCACATCTCATGCTATAGGAAGGGTTTTAGGATTGGAATGGGAAGTATTTGGATATCACATCTCATGCTAAAGGAAGGGTCTCAGGTTTGGAAGGGGGAGGATTTGGATATCACATCTCATCCAATAGGAAGGGTCTCAGGTTTGGAATGGGAAGGAATTGGATATCACATCTCATGTTATAGGAAGGGTCTCAGGTTTTTTATTAGAAACATTGAGATATCACATCTCATGTTATAGGACGGTTCCCAGGTTTGGTATTAGAAGCATTGAGATATCACATCTCATGGTATAGGAAGGGTCTCAGGGTTGGAATGGGAAGGAGTTGGATATCACATCTCATCCAATAGGAAGGGTCTCAGGTTTGGAATGGGAAGGAATTGGATATCACATCTCATGTTATAGGAAGGATCTCAGGTTTGGTATTAGAAGCATTGAGATATCACATCTCATGCTATAGGAAGGGTCTCAGGATTGGAATGTGAAGGATTTGGATATCACATCTCATGCTAAAGGAAGGGTCTCAGGTTTGGTAGAAGCATTGAGATATCACATCTCATGCTATAGGAAGGGTCTCAGGATTTGAATGGCAAGGAGTTGGATATCACATCTCATGCCATAGGAAGGGTCTCAGGTTTGGTATAAGCATTGAGATATCACATCTCTGCTATCGGAAGGTTCTCAGGATTGGATTGGGAAGGAGTTGGATATCCCTTCCCATGCTATAGGAAGTGTCTCAGGTTGGAAGGGGAAGGAGTTGAATATCACATCTCATGTTATAGGAAGGGTCTCAGGATTGGAATGGGAAGGATTTCGATATCACATCTCTTGCTATAGGAAGGGTCTCAGGATTGGAATGGGAAGGATTTGGATATCACATCTCATGTCATAGGAAGGATCTCAGGTTTGGTATTAGAAGCATTGATATATCACATCTCATGCTATAGTAAGGGTCTCATGTTTGGAATGGGAAGGAGTTGGATATCACATATGCTATAGGAAGTGTTTCAGGTTTGGAACGGGAAGGAGTTGGATATCACATCTCATGTTATAGGAAGGGTCTCAGGTTTGGTATAAGCATTGAGATATCACATCTCTGCTATCAGGAGTGGCTCAGGATTGGAATGGGAAGGAGTTGGATATCCCATCTCATGTTAAAGGACGGGTCTCTGGTTTGGTATTAGAATCATTGAGATATCACATCGCATGCTGTAGGAAGGGTCTAAGGATTGGAATGGGATGGACTTGGATATCACATCTCATGCTATAGGTAGGCTCTCAGGTTTGGTATAAGCATTGAGATATCACATCTCATGCTATAGGAAGGGTCTCAGGATTGGAATGGGAAGGATTTGGATATCACATCTCATGCTATAGGAAGGGTCTCAGATTTGGTATAAGCATTGAGATATCACATCTCATGCTATAGGAAGGGTCTCAGGATTGGAATGGGAAGGAGTTGTATATGACATCTCAAGCCTTAGGAAGGGTCTCAGGTTTGGTATAAGCATTGAGATATCACATCTCTGCTATCGGAAGGGTCTCAGGATTGGAATGGGAAGGAGTTGGATATCCCATCTCATGTTATAGGAAGGGTCTCAGGTTTGGTATTAGAAGCATTGAGATATCACATCTCATGCTATAGGAAGGGTCTCAGGATTGGAATGGGAAGGACTTGGATGTCACATCTCATGCTATAGGGAGGGTCTCAAGTTTGATATTAGAAGCATTGAGATAACAAATCTCATGATATCGGAAGGGTCTCAGGATTGGAATGGGAAGGAGTTGGATATCACATCTCATTATAAAGGAAGGGTCTAAGGTTTGGAAGGGGAAGGATTTGGATATCACATCTCATGTTATAGGACGGGTCTCAGGTTTGGTATTAGAAGCATTGAGATATCAAGTCTCATGGTATAAGAAGGGTCTCAGAATTGGAATGGGAAGGAGTTGGATATCACATCTCAAGCTATAGGAAGCGTCTCAGGATTGGAATGGGAAGGAGTTTGATATCACATCTCATGCCATAGTATGGGTCTCAGGTTTGGTAGAAGCATTGGGATATCACATCTCATGCTATAGGAAGGGTCTCAGGATTGGAATGGGAAGAAGTTGGATATCACATCTCAAGCTATAGGAAGGGTCTCAGGTTTGGTATAAGCATTGAGATATCACATCTCATGCTATAGGAAGGGTCTCAGGGTTGGAATGGGAAGGAGTTGTTTATGACATCTCATGCCATAGGAAGGGTCTCAGGTTTGGTATAAGCATTGAGATTTCACATCACATGCTATAGGAAGGGTCTCAGGATTGGAATGGGAAGTACTTGGATATCACATCACATGCTATAGGAAGGGTCTCAGGATTGGAATGGGAAGGACTTGGATATCACATCTCATGCTATAGGCAGGGTCTCAGGTTTGGAAAGGGAAGGAGATGGATATCACATTTCATGTTAGAGGTAGGATCTCAGGTTTGGTATTAGAGGCAATGAGATATCACATCTCATGCTATCAGAAGGGTCTCAGGATTGGAATGGGAAGGAGTTGGATATCACATTTCATGCTAAAGGGAGGGTCTCAGGTTTGGAAGGGGAAGGATTTGGAAATCACATCTCATATTATAGGAAGGATCTCAGGTTTGGTATTAGAAGCATTGAGATATCACATCTCATGCTATCGGAAGGATCTCAGGTTTGGTATAAGAGGCATTGAGATATCACATCTCATGCTATCATAAGGGTCTCAGGATTGGAATGGGAAGGAGTTGGATATCACATCTCATGTTATAGGAAGGATCTCAGGTTTGGTATTAGAAGCATTGAGACATCACATCTCATGCTATAGGAAGGGTCTCAGGATTGGAATGGGAAGGAGTTGGATATCACATCTCATGCTATAGGAAGGGTCTCAGGTTTGGTATAAGCATTGAGATATCACATCTCATGCTATAGGAAGGGTCTCAGGATTGGAATGGGAAGGATTTGGATATCACATCTTATGCTATAGGAAGGGTCTCAGGTTTGGTATAAGCATTGAGATATCACATCTCATGCTATAGGAAGGGTCTCAGGATTGGAATGGGAAGAAGTTGGATATCACATCTCATGCTATAGGAAGGGTCTTAGGGTTGGAATGGGAAGGAGTTGTATATGACATCTCATGCCATAGGAAGGGTCTCAGGTTTGGTATAAGCATTGAGATATCACATCACATGCTATAGGAAGGGTCTCAGGATTGGAATGGGAAGGACTTGGATATCACTTCTCATGCTATAGGCAGGGTCTCATGTTTGGAAAGGGAAGGAGATGGATATCACATTTCATGTTAGAGGTAGGATCTCAGGTTTGGTATTAGAGGCATTGAGATATCACACCTCATGCTATCAGAAGGGTCTCAGGATTGGAATGGGAAGGAGTTGGATATCACATTTCATGCTAAAGGGAGGGTCTCAGGTTTGGAAGGGGAAGGATTTGGAAATCACATCTCATATTATAGGAAGGATCTCAGGTTTGGTATTAGAAGCATTAAGATATCACATCTCATGCTATCGGAAGGATCTCAGGTTTGGTATAAGAGGCAATGAGATATCACATCTCATGCTATCATAAGGGTCTCAGGATTGGAATGGGAAGGAGTTGGATATCACATCTCATGTTATAGGAAGGATCTCAGGTTTGGTATTAGAAGCATTGAGACATCACATCTCATGCTATAGGAAGGGTCTCAGGATTGGAATGGGAAGGAGTTGGATATCACATCTCATGCTATAGGAAGGGTCTCAGGTTTGGTATAAGCATTGAGATATCAAATCTCATGCTATAGGAAGGGTCTCAGGATTGGAATGGGAAGGATTTGGATATCACATCTTATGCTATAGGAAGGGTCTCAGGTTTGGTATAAGCATGGAGATATCACTTCTCATGCTATAGGAAGGGTCTCAGGATTGGAATGGGAAGGAGTTGGATATCACATCTCATGCTATAGGAAGGGTCTCAGATTTGGTATAAGCATTGAGATATCACATCTCATGCTATAGGAAGGGTCTCAGGATTGGAATGGGAAGGAGTTGTATATGACATCTCAGGCCATAGGAAGGGTCTCAGATTTGGTATAAGCATTGAGATATCACATCTCATGATATCGGAAGGGTCTCAGGATTGGAATGGGAAGGAGTTGGATATCACATTTCATGATAAAGGAAGGGTCTAAGGTTTGGAAGGGGAAGGATTTGGATATCACATCTCATGTTATAGGACGGGTCTCAGGTTTGGTATTAGAAGCACTGAGATATCAAGTCTCATGGTATAAGAAGGGTCTCAGGATTGGAATGGGAAGGAGTTTGATATCACATCTCATGCCATAGTATGGGTCTCAGGTTTGGTAGAAGCATTGGGATATCACATCTCATGCTATCGGAAGGGTATCAGTATTGGATTTGGAAGGAGTTGGATATCCCATCTCATGCTATAGGAAGGGTCTCAGGTTGGAATGGGAAGGAGTTGGATATCACATTTCATGTTATAGGAAGGGTCTCAGGATTGGAATGGGAAGGACTTGGATATCATATCTCATGCTATAGGAAGGCTCTCAGGTTTGGAAGGGGAAGGAGTTGGATAGCACATTTCATGTTAGAGGAAGGATCTCAGGTTTGGTATTAGAGGCCTTGAGATATCACATCTCATGCTATAGGAAGGGTCTCAGGATTGGAATGGGAAGGAGTTGGATATCACATCTCAAGCTATAGGAAGGGTCTCAGGTTTGGTATAAGCATTGAGATATCACATCTCATGCTATAGGAAGGGTCTCAGGATTGGAATGGGAAGAAGTTGGATATCACATCGCATGCTATAGGAAGGGTCTCAGGTTTGGTATAAGCATTGAGATATCACATCTCATGCTATAGGAAGGGTCTCAGGATTGGAATGGGAAGGAGTTGTATATGCCATCTCATGCCATAGGAAGGGTCTCAGGTTTGGTATAAGCATTGAGATTTCACATCACATGCTATAGGAAGGGTCTCAGGATTGGAATGGGAAGGACTTGGATATCACATATCATGCTATAGGCAGGGTCTCAGGTTTGGAAAGGGAAGGAGATGGATATCACATTTCATGTTAGAGGTAGGATCTCAGGTTTGGTATTAGAGGCATTGAGAAATCACATCTCATGCTATCAGAAGGGTCTCAGGATTGGAATGGGAAGGAGTTGGATATCACATCTCATGCCAAAGGGAGGGTCTCAGGTTTGGAAGGGGAAGGATTTGGAAATCACATCTCATATTATAGGAAGGATCTCAGGTTTGGTATTAGAAGCATTGAGATATCACATCTCATGCTATCGGAAGGATCTCAGGTTTGGTATAAGAGGCATTGAGATATCACATCTCATGCTATCATAAGGGTCTCAGGATTGGAATGGGAAGGAGTTGGATATCACATCTCATGTTATAGGAAGGATCTCAGGTTTGGTATTGGAAGCATTGAGACATCACATCTCATGCTATAGGAATGGTCTCAGGATTGGAATGGGTAGGAGTTGGATGTTACATTCTTGCTATAGGAAGGGTCTCATGTTTGGAATGGGAAGGAGTTGGATATCACATATGCTATAGGAAGTGTCTTAGGTTTGGAACGGGAAGGAGTTGGATATCACATCTCATGTTATAGGAAGGGTCTCAGGTTTGGTATAAGCATTGAGATATCACATCTCTGCTATCAGGAGTGGCTCAGGATTGGAATGGGAAGGAGTTGGATATCCCATCTCATGTTAAAGGACGGGTCTCTGGTTTGGTATTAGAATCATTGAGATATCACATCGCTGTTAGGAAAGATTTCGTAATTGTAGGGAATTTTCCTTCCATGTGGCAACCCCTAAACTTTTTGCTATTGTTTTTAACCTTGTTCTTGACTTTGCCAGAGAAGTACAGCCTTCTGCCGCACTTCTCTGGGCTTTCGCTCCTTTCTTACGGGGAAACTGACATGCCCTTAAGACAGTCAGTACCGGGGAACGCTGTTTCCCGTAGTTTCTTTTATCATGTTGCGGCTTTAGTGCAACATGACACAAGAGGGCACTGTAAGCTAAGTTACAGCTCTCTTGGGTCTCTAGCCTTCTACAGGCCCTAGATACTCTTTTAGGATGGTATTTGATCAGTGCAAGTCATTCAGGGACTGGAATGGTGGCAGCGATCGTTTTGTTTATTTTGAGCTCCTTTTGGCGTTCTGAGCACGTTTTTCGCACTGAACCCAAAATGGTGGCCTGGCTCCCAAAATGGCCAGACCACGAGGCTCCTTTGTCCTGTCCACTGACCGTCTTGCTCCCTTCACCTTCCCCAGGTCGGGCGACCCGGGGCCTTCCTTATTTGGGCATGTACTTTCCCGCGAAACGTGGTTGCTTTCGCGGGCTTCTACATGTCGTTTGTGTGCCTCCAGGGTGGGGGCTGGGATGTCTGGTCCCAATACACATCCTGGGTGCCAGAGAGTCTAGGGTGGTGTGAATGCCTGGGACCACCGTGGTCCGTTATTGGTCCTGCTGTCGTCCTGTGAAACCCTTTCCTCCTTGGATCGAACCAGAAGGCCTGTACTGGTGCTTCGACCTTTGGAATAGCAGGAACAGCTATTCCCGGCGACTTCATCCTCTCCTGCCAAGTAAGCCTTCGGAAGTGTCTCTGGGCCATCCAGTTGACTGACCAGCTTACAAGGGAGTCCTGCTCTGTAACCGCCGCCAGGTTGTATTGTATTCCGAGTCCTTGTCACTCTCCCACGCTTCGTACACTTGGCGTTCCCAAGTCTGAAGGGAGGAGTGTACATTTGGCTCGAATACACACGGCCGCTCCGTTGTCCTGCTGCGGCAACAAACTGTGCTGGTTTCGTCGATTGGGACGTCTTTTTGCTCTACACGACTACGAGGCGTTCCCTGCTCTTCTGAACCTGCCAGCTGCTAAAACGAATGTGGAGAAGCCTGGGTCTGCTTGCTTCGGGGACCGGTGAGTAGTTTAGCTAGGATCTGGTCGCCCTCCTGCAGTATCCCATTGCTTTTCCCTGCTGTGTAAAAACAGCACCCTTTTGGCCGTACTCGCGCTCTGCTTCTGCCCGCTGTGGAGGCTGCGCTTGAGTTACGGAACCTGTTCTCCTTCTGCTGTGCACTAACCCGAACTGCCTGACTTCCTCCGAAGAGCTTCCCCTTTTGCCCGTTGGCACCGGCGTGGCAGGTACTTTGAGCACAAGGCTCCACTCTTCGCAGGGCTCGGACTTCCATCTAGTAGGTGCCTCTGAAGGCGAACTGAGTCTAAAGCGGTATCGCACTGCCTGTTTTCCTTCCCTGGCAGGTGGACTACATATTTCGTGCTTTAAACGCTTGCGACTGTGTATTTGTATATATATTGTGTTGATATGGTATGTGTTGGTTTAATATTGTGATATTGTGATTTTCTCGCTACGGTCATTATTTTAAAGGCCTTAAAATAAATGTGTATCTATTTTTGATATAACAACTGTTTGGAGTAGTTTGTAAGCGCTCTTGCTTTGTGTGCTCATTGCGGGCTTTCAGTCACCCTCACCCCTCTTGAGACCTAGTCTTGACCGCCGCGATCGCTACCTTGATTGGTCTGGCTTGTCCAGAGGTTACCCTGTTCCAAGTAATTAGGTTGGCCTTCTGAACTTCTGCGCCACCAGGACAGAGTTCAGAAATCCGTCTTAACAAATTGGTGTACAGCGGTGGGATACGACTGAAGGTATCCAGTGTTGCGCTCGAACTAAGGCATTTCAGGTTATTCCAAACAGTACACGTAGTGAATTGTTATAGAATAACTTTAAAAAGGCCATAGTCCTATCAAACAGTATGGAAGCAAATACCTTGTTAACTTTAAATGCTTCCAAATCAGAAACATTGAAAAAGATGTGTGCGGAGAGAGGTGTTTCCTCTCAAGGCACAAAATTGGAAATGATCCAGAGAATCGTGGCGTGGCAAGAAGCGCAGCTTGACGCTATAACTTCCGAGGACAGTGCAGAAGGTGGTGGGGCTGCTCTCACTGGTAGAACCGACGGTTCTGCCGCTGCACTGATCCATCGCGACCACGAGGACAGGGAGGATGTAATGTTTAATGTTTCCTCTGCCAGTGTTGATGGGGAGGCTATGCTTGAATTCAAGAAGCAAGAGCTGCGGTTTAGGCAGCAGGAGCTTGAATTCAGCATAGCCAAACTAAAAATCGAACAGGCAGAAAAACAGAAAGACAGGGATCACCAGTTGGAACTGGCCAAGCTTCAGGTTGCAAATGGGTCCAAGGGTCCTGGACATGGGTCTGGGGCTTCCTCTCATCCACGGTTTCCAAAAGATCTGCTCAGTGTATATGAAGAAAGGAATGACATTATGGACTGGCTGAATGCGTTTGAGTATGCATGCGAGGTTCAAAAAGTTGACAGTGCTGATAAGATTGCGTGGTTGCTCAGTAGACTGCCCCATTCTGGCTGTAGTGCCATTATGGAAATGTCGAAGGCTGAGCGGGCTGATTTCGCAATGTTAAAGCAAACTCTCATTTTAAAGTTTGGGAAGACTCCGGCCCAATATTTAAAGCGTTTTCGAGAGTATAAGAAAAAGGAAGGTGGTACTTGGGTATCTTATGTCGCTGAATCCTTGAAAAACTTAACTGGCTGGGTCGAAGATTATAAGGTTTCTACCTTCGAAGGCATGATAAATCTTGTCATGCTGGAACATATTTTTGCTTCTTCTTCCCCGGAGCTTAAGCAGCATTTGGCCGATTCGAAGGAGATAGATCCTAAGAAGCTGGCCATTGCAGCAGACTTATGGGTGTCACATCGAGTGTCCCATAAGGACAAAACTCATCCTGGTAAGCAGGAGGAAGGGAAAAAGTCCAAAGATATGGAGGGTGGGGAATCTGCTAAATCTTCTTCCCATAAGGGCCACAAAAAGAAAAACAAGGGTAAGACACAAGAGAACTCACAGGGTAGTGGAGGTCAGCCTCCGAAACAGAACTCTGGTTACAATAAGCCTCCCTACGTAAACAGACCCACTGGGGCTTGTTTGTCTTGTGGAGCAACTGACCATGTGAAAGGGGATCCCCGGTGTAAGGTTAGACCTTTGGGGGTCCACTCCGCTAATCTGGCCTTCTCCTCCTACGAGGAAGAAGAGATTACAGGAGCATCCTTCTCCTCAGACTCATTTCCCAGCGGGATAGAGGCTGAGGTAGTTTTAGTGTCCCTGGGTTCCTGGGAGCCTAAAGTCGCAGAGGCTTATGCTAGGATTCCGGATAATACCAAGCACTACTTTAAAGACAGTGTGCTGATCAATGGAGTGGATACTCCAGCTCTTAGGGATAGTGGGTGCAGTCGCACTGTAGTGGATTCTACCTTGGTAGACTCAGAGGAAGTTGCCAGAGCTACTCTGATGCCCACTAAGTTGGCTGACAGCCCCCTCCGTATGTTTCCCGTGATCCCTGTAAATCTTACTTTAAATGGTACAGCAGTCAGGATTCCAGTGAGCATTCAGAGAAACGTCCCGGGAAAGGTCTTGTTAGGTAATGATCTCAGAGCTTTAGGGCTCGTAGGAGACACTGCCGAAAGACCCTACACACGGTCTCAAGCACGGGCAGCATTGGCCAAGTCCAATACGCCGCCCCAGCCGAAGGGGAAGCCCAAGGCGAAAGGAGTCTACAAGTCAAAACGAGGGAAAGAGAATATTCCCCCGAGCTCGCCTACCACTGCGGTGGAGGAAGTTGGTCAATCGCCCGGGCCTGACGAGGAGGTGGCGATGCCTGAAGTATTCGACCCCAACGATCATCCTGAACTAAAAGACTTGTTAGTTGAAGGAGGTCCTGATAGGGACGAATTCAGTAATGGCCAACGTGAGTGCCCATCTCTGGAAGGCCTAAGGAGACAGGCCTGCTCCCAGCTTGAGGGTGAACCTCCTGGGATGCGTAGGATTTACCAGGAAGGTGGACTCCTGTATAGTGAGCCCACAGAGTCTACAGAAGGAGACCATAGGAGGTTGGTGGTTCCCCTTGCTGTTAGGCCCTTCCTCCTGCAGTTGGCGCATGAAGTTCCCATTGCTGGTCACCTCGGTATGAGGAAAACCAAGCAAAGGTTATCCATGCACTTCTACTGGCCCAAGATGGGGGAGCAAGTAGAAAGTCACTGCAGGAGTTGTGCCTCCTGCCAGTTGTCTGGTAAGGTTGGCGCGACAATCCAAGCTCCGTTGGTACCGCTCCCAGTTGTGGGGGTACCATTTGAAAGGGTAGGGATCGACATGGTTGGTCCCCTTGACCCGCAAACATCCTCAGGCAATAGGTTTATCCTGGTGCTGGTCGACCATGCAACCAGGTATCCTGAGGCCGTCCCATTTACAACTGTAACTGCCAAGCCAGTTGCAGAAGCTTTACTCGGCATGTTTACTAGGGTTGGCTTCCCTAAAGAAGTTGTGTCGGATCATGGCAGCAACTTTATGTCGAAGTATAGGCAGGCTATGTGGAAAGAATGTGGGGTCACCTACAGGTTCTCTTCTGCATACCACCCCCAGACCAATGGTCTGGGGGGGCGTTTCGACAGGACGTTAACGAGCATGATTGGGGCTCTGGAGGAGCCCCAGAGAAGAAAATGGGATCTTCTTGTTTCATGCTTACTGTTTGCCTACCGAGAGGTACCACAGGAGGGTGTTGGCTTCAGCCCCTTCAAACTTCTGTTCGGTCATCCCGTACGGGGACCCTTAGCCATTGTCAAGGAGGGATGGGAGATGCCCACTCCCCCTGTTACTACCAATGTAGTTGATTATGTGCTAGGGCTCAGAAAACGGATGGTACTTCTGATGGGCTTGGCTAGTGATAAATTGAAGGCAGGGCAAGCGCTGGTGAAACCTTGGTACGACCAGAAAGCTTCCCTCATCAACTTTACACTTGGTCAGCAGGTCCTGATCATGAATCCCATAAGGCCTCAAGCTTTACAGGACAATTGGTCAGGCCCTTACCCAGTGGTGGAGCCCCTGGGTGAGGTTAACTATTCAGTGGACCTTGGAAGGCCTGGAAAGGCTCCCAAAGTGTTTCACATGAATAGGCTGAAGGCTTTCGTCCCAAGCGGCGAAATCGCAGCACTGCTATTGGCTTCAGACGTTGAGGAAGAGGAGTCTGAACCTCTCCCCGACCTGTTCCAAAGCAGTCCTTCAGAGAGCTCTTTTGAGGGTGTCCGCGTGGCCCCTCACCAAAATGGACAAGGCTCAGTGGTTTACCTTGGACATGAAGTAGGTGGAGGGAGGAGACAGCCTCTACTCAGTCAGGTACAAGCAGTACAAGACTGGCCTACCCCCACTACGCAAACCCAAGTGAGAGCCTTTTTAGGACTCACGGGGTATTACCGCACTTTTGTGGCAGACTATGGCACCATAGCTGCTCCTCTGACTGCCCTCACAACTCCGAAGAAACCCAAGAAGGTAACTTGGACCGACGAGTGTGACAAGGCCTTCAATGGCTTAAAAGACTCCTTGTGCCAGGCCCCTGTCCTTAGGGCCCCGGATTATCAAAGACCTTTTATCGTGCAGACGGATGCCTCTGACACTGGGATAGGAGCTGTACTATCACAAGTAGATGAGAAGGGTAAGGAACACCCTATCGGTTTTATTAGTCGCCAGTTTAAGGACAGAGAGCTCAGATGGTCCACGGTAGAGAAAGAATGTTTCTCTGTTGTGTGGGCCCTAAGGAAGCTGAGGCCCTACCTCTATGGGACCCACTTCACTGTGCAGACTGACCATAAGCCGTTAAAGTGGCTAATGAACATGAAGGGGGAGAATCCAAAGTTGCTTAGGTGGTCCATAAGTCTACAAGGCTTCGACTTCACTATTGAGCATAGGCCAGGTGTCCAACATAGCAATGCTGATGGGTTGTCCAGAATGTTTAACCGACCTGAACAAGAGACTCATCCAGGGGTGGATTAGTTCCCCCTGTCCATAGTCTGGGAGGGGCGAGTGTTAGGAAAGATTTCGTAATTGTAGGGAATTTTCCTTCCATGTGGCAACCCCTAAACTTTTTGCTATTGTTTTTAACCTTGTTCTTGACTTTGCCAGAGAAGTACAGCCTTCTGCCGCACTTCTCTGGGCTTTCGCTCCTTTCTTACGGGGAAACTGACATGCCCTTAAGACAGTCAGTACCGGGGAACGCTGTTTCCCGTAGTTTCTTTTATCATGTTGCGGCTTTAGTGCAACATGACACAAGAGGGCACTGTAAGCTAAGTTACAGCTCTCTTGGGTCTCTAGCCTTCTACAGGCCCTAGATACTCTTTTAGGATGGTATTTGATCGGTGCAAGTCATTCAGGGACTGGAATGGTGGCAGCGATCGTTTTGTTTATTTTGAGCTCCTTTTGGCGTTCTGAGCACGTTTTTCGCACTGAACCCAAAATGGTGGCCTGGCTCCCAAAATGGCCAGACCACGAGGCTCCTTTGTCCTGTCCACTGACCGTCATGCTCCCTTCACCTTCCCCAGGTCGGGCGACCCGGGGCCTTCCTTATTTGGGCATGTACTTTCCCGCGAAACGTGGTTGCTTTCGCGGGCTTCTACATGTCGTTTGTGTGCCTCCAGGGTGGGGGCTGGGATGTCTGGTCCCAATACACATCCTGGGTGCCAGAGAGTCTAGGGTGGTGTGAATGCCTGGGACCACCGTGGTCCGTGATTGGTCCACGTATGGTATGTGTGTTGATGAGCGGATCTCCCATTTGCTCCCCTCCGTTTTGGCGCGAAGGGAACCGTGGATAAGAGGGAGCTGGAAACACCACTACCAGGTCGATCTCCTGAGTTCTCACAAACGAAGGAATACAGGAGCCAAGTATCCTGCAACCAAGAGGCTGGACCGAGGAATCGCTGGTGACCCGCTGAAGGAATCCTCCTTTGCACTGCTGTCGTCCTGTGAAACCCTTTCCTCCTTGGATCGAACCAGAAGGCCTGTACTGGTGCTTCGACCTTTGGAATAGCAGGAACAGCTATTCCCGGCGACTTCATCCTCTCCTGCCAAGTAAGCCTTCGGAAGTGTCTCTGGGCCATCCAGTTGACTGACCAGCTTACAAGGGAGTCCTGCTCTGTAACCGTAGCCAGGTTGTGTTGTATTCCGAGTCCTTGTCACTCTCCCACGCTTCGTACACTTGGCGTTCCCAAGTCTGAAGGGAGGAGTGTACATTTGGCTCGAATACACACGGCCGCTCCGTTGTCCTGCTGCGGCAACAAACTGTGCTGGTTTCGTCGATTGGGACGTCTTTTTGCTCTACACGACTACGAGGCGTTCCCTGCTCTTCTGAACCTGCCAGCTGCTGAAACGAACGTGGAGAAGCCTGGGTCTGCTTGCTTCGGGGACCGGTGAGTAGTTTAGCTAGGATCTGGTCGCCCTCCTGCAGTATCCCATTGCTTTTCCCTGCTGTGTAAAAACAGCACCCTTTTGGCCGTACTCGCGCTCTGCTTCTGCCCGCTGTGGAGGCTGCGCTTGAGTTACGGAACCTGTTCTCCTTCTGCTGTGCACTAACCCGAACTGCCTGACTTCCTCCGAAGAGCTTCCCCTTTTGCCCGTTGGCACCGGCGTGGCAGGTACTTTGAGCACAAGGCTCCACTCTTCGCAGGGCTCGGACTTCCATCTAGTAGGTGCCTCTGAAGGCGAACTGAGTCTAAAGCGGTATCGCACTGCCTGTTTTCCTTCCCTTGCAGGTGGACTACATATTTCGTGCTTTAAACGCTTGCGACTGTGTATTTGTATATATATTGTGTTGATATGGTATGTGTTGGTTTAATATTGTGATATTGTGATTTTCTCGCTACGGTCATTATTTTAAAGGCCTTAAAATAAATGTGTATCTATTTTTGATATAACAACTGTTTGGAGTAGTTTGTAAGCGCTCTTGCTTTGTGTGCTCATTGCGGGCTTTCAGTCACCCTCACCCCTCTTGAGACCTAGTCTTGACCGCCGCGATCGCTACCTTGATTGGTCTGGCTTGTCCAGAGGTTACCCTGTTCCAAGTAATTAGGTTGGCCTTCTGAACTTCTGCGCCACCAGGACAGAGTTCGGAAATCCGTCTTAACAATCGCATGCTGTAGGAAGGGTCTAAGGATTGGAATGGGATGGACTTGGATATCACATCTCATGCTATAGGTAGGCTCAGGTTTGGTATAAGCATTGAGATATCACATCTCATGCTATAGGAAGGGTCTCATGATTGGAATGGGAAGGATTTGGATATCACATCTCATGCTATAGGAAGGGTCTCAGGTTTGGTATAAGCATGGAGATATCACTTCTCATGCTATAGGAAGGGTCTCAGAATTGGAATGGGAAGGTGTTGGATATCACATCTCATGCTATAGGAAGGGTCTCAGATTTGGTATAAGCATTGAGATATCACATCTCATGCTATAGGAAGGGTCTCAGGATTGCAATGGGAAGGAGTTGTATATGACATCTCAGGCCTTAAGAAGGGTCTCAGGTTTGGTATAAGCATTGAGATATCACATCTCTGCTATCGGAAGGGTCTCAGGATTGGAATGGGAAGGAGTTGGATATCCCATCTCATGTTATAGGAAGGGTCTCAGGTTTGGTATTAGAAGCATTGAGATATCACATCTCATGCTATAGGAAGGGTCTCAGGATTGGAATGGGAAGGATTTGGATGTCACATCTCATGCTATAGGGAGGGTCTCAAGTTTGATATTAGAAGCATTGAGATAACAAATCTCATGATATCGGAAGGGTCTCAGGATTGGAATGGAAAGGAGTTGGATATCACATCTCATTATAAAGGAAGGGTCTAAGGTTTGGAAGGGGAAGGATTTGGATATCACATCTCATGTTATAGGACGGGTCTCAGGTTTGGTATAAGCATTGAGATATCACATCTCTGCTATCAGGAGTGGCTCAGGATTGGAATGGGAAGGAGTTGGATATCCCATCTCATGTTAAAGGACGGGTCTCTGGTTTGGTATTAGAATCATTGAGATATCACATCGCATGCTGTAGGAAGGGTCTAAGGATTGGAATGGGATGGACTTGGATATCACATCTCATGCTATAGGTAGGCTCTCAGGTTTGGTATAAGCATTGAGATATCACATCTCAAGCTATAGGAAGCGTCTCAGGATTGGAATGGGAAGGAGTTTGATATCACATCTCATGCCATAGTATGGGTCTCAGGTTTGGTAGAAGCATTGGGATATCACATCTCAGGCTATCGGAAGGGTATCAGTATTGGATTTGGAAGGAGTTGGATATCCCATCTCATGCTATAGGAAGGGTCTCAGGTTAGAATGGGAAGGAGTTGGATATCACATTTCATGTTATAGGAAGGGTCTCAGGATTGGAATGGGAAGGACTTGGATATCACATTTCATGTTAGAGGAAGGATCTCAGGTTTGGTATTAGAGGCCTTGAGATATCACATCTCATGCTATAGGAAGGGTCTCAGGATTGGAATGGGAAGGAGTTGGATATCACATCTCAAGCTATAGGAAGGGTCTCAGGTTTGGTATAAGCATTGAGATATCACATCTCATGCTATAGGAAGGGTCTCAGGATTGGAATGGGAAGAAGTTGGATATCACGTCTCATGCTATAGGAAGGGTCTCAGGTTTGGTATAAGCATTGAGATATCACATCTCATGCTATAGGAAGGGTCTCAGGGTTGGAATGGGAAGGAGTTGTATATGACATCTCATGCCATAGGAAGGGTCTCAGGTTTGGTATAAGCATTGAGATATCACATCACATGCTATAGGAAGGGTCTCAGGATTGGAATGGGAAGAAGTTGGATATCACATCTCATGCTATAGGCAGGGTCTCAGGTTTGGAAAGGGAAGGAGATGGATATCACATTTCATGTTAGAGGTAGGATCTCAGGTTTGGTATTAGAGGCATTGAGATATCACATCTCATGCTATCAGAAGGGTCTCAGGATTGGAATGGGAAGGAGTTGGATATCACATTTCATGCTAAAGGGAGGGTCTCAGGTTTGGAAGGGGAAGGATTTGGAAATCACATCTCATATTATAGGAAGGATCTCAGGTTTGGTATTAGAAGCATTGAGATATCACATCTCATGCTATCGGAAGGATCTCAGGTTTGGTATAAGAGGCATTGAGATATCACATCTCATGCTATCATAAGGGTCTCAGGATTGGAATGGGAAGGAGTTGGATATCACATCTCATGTTATATGAAGGATCTCAGGTTTGGTATTAGAAGCATTGAGACATCACATCTCATGCTATAGGAAGGGTCTCAGGATTGGAATGGGAAGGAGTTGGATATCACATCTCATGCTATAGGAAGGGTCTCTGGTTTGCTATAAGCATTGAGATATCACATCTCATGCTATAGGAAGGGTCTCAGGATTGGAATGGGAAGGAGTTGTATATGACATCTCATGCCGTAGGAAGGGTCTCAGGTTTGGTATAAGCATTGAGATATCACATCTCTGCTATCGGAAAGGTCTCAGGATTGGAATGGGAAGGAGTTGGATATCCCATCTCATGTTATAGGAAGAGTCTCAGGTTTGGTATTAGAAGCATTGAGATATCACATCTCATGCTATAGGAAGTGTCTCAGGATTGGAATGGGAAGGACTTGGATATCACATCTCATGCTATAGGGAGGATCTCACGTTTGATATTAGAAGCATTGAGATATCACATATGCTATAGGAAGGGTCTCAGGATTGGAATGGGAAGGAGTTGGATATCACATCTCATGCTATAGGATGGGTCTCAGGTTTGGTATAAGCAGTGAGATATCACATCTCATGCTATAGGAAGTGTCTCAGGATTGGAATGGGAAGGAGTTGGATATCACATCTCATGTTATAGGAAGGATCTCAGGTTTGGTATAAGCATTGAGATATCACATCTCTGCTATCGGAAGGGTCTCAGGATTGGAATGGGAAGGAGTTGGATATTCCCATCTCATGTTATAGGAAGGGTCTCAGGTTTGGTATTAGAAGCATTGAGACATCACATCTCATGCTATAGGAAGGGTCTCAGGATTGGAATGGGAAGGACTTGGATATCACATCTCATGCTATAGGGAGGGTCTCAAGTTTGATATTAGAAGCATTGAGATATCACATCTCATGATATCGGAAGGGTCTCAGGATTGGAATGGGAAGGAGTTGGATATCACATCTCATGATAAAGGAAGGGTCTAAGGTTTGGAAGGGGAAGGATTTGGATATCACATCTCATGTTATAGGGCGGGTCTCAGGTTTGGTATTAGAAGCATTGAGATATCAAGTCTCATGGTATAGGAAGGGTCTCAGAATTAGAATGGGAAGGAGTTGGATATCACATCTCAAGCTATAGGAAGGGTCTCAGGATTGGAATGGGAAGGAGTTTGATATCACATCTCATGCCATAGTATGGGTCTCAGGTTTGGTATAAGCATTGGGATATCACATCTCATGCTATCGGAAGGGTATCAGGATTGGATTTGGAAGGAGTTGGATATCCCATCTCATGCTATAGAAAGGGTCTCAGGTTGGAATGGGAAGGAGTTGGATATCACATCTCATGTTATAGGAAGGGTCTCAGGATTGGAATGGGAAGGACTTGGATATCACATCTCATGCTATAGGAAGGCTCTCAGGTTTGGAAGGGGAAAGAGTTGGATATCACATTTCATGTTAGAGGTAGGATCTCAGGTTTGGTATTAGAGGCATTGAGATATCACATCTCATGCTATCAGAAGGGTCTCAGGATTGGAATGGGAATGAGTTGGATATCACATTTCATGCTAAAGGGAGGGTCTCAGGTTTGGAAGGGGAAGGATTTGGATATCACATCTCATGTTATAAGAAGGAGCTCAGGTTTGGTATTAGAAGCATTGAGATATCACATCTCATGCTATCGGAAGGATCTCAGGTTTGGTATTAGAAGCATTGAGATATCACATCTCATGCTATCAGAAGGGTCTCAGGATTGGAATGGGAAGGAGTTGGATATCACATCTCATGCTAAAGGGAGGGTCTCAGGTTTGGAAGGGGAAGGATTTGGATATCACATCTCATGTTATCGGAAGGATCTCAGGTTTGGTATTAGAAGTATTGAGATATCACATCTCATGCTATAGGAAGGGTCTCAGGATTGGAATGGGAAGGAGTTGGATATCACATCTCAAGCTATAGGAAGGGTCTCAGGTTTGGTATAAGCATTGAGATATCACATGACATGCTATAGGAAGGGTCTCAGGATTGGAATGGGAAGGTGTTGTATATGACATCTCATGCCATAGGAAGGGTCTCAGGTTTGGTATAAGCATTGAGATATCACATCACATGCTATAGGAAGGGTCTCAGGATTGGAATGGGAAGGACTTGGATATCACATCTCATGCTATAGGCAGGGTCTCAGGTTTGGAAAGGGAAGGAGTTGGATATCACATTTCATGTTAGAGGTAGGATATCAGGTTTGGTATTAGAGGCATTGAGATATCACATCTCATGCTATCAGAAGGGTCTCAGGATTGGAATGGGAAGGAGTTGGATATCACATCTCATGCTAAAGGGAGAGTCTCAGGTTTGGAAGGGGAAGGATTTGGATATCACATCTCATGTTATAGGAAGGATCTCAGGTTTGGTATTAGAGGCATTGAGATATCACATCTCATGCTATCATAAGGGTCTCAGGATTGGAATGGGAAGGAGTTGGATATCACATCTCATGCTAAAGGGAGGGTCTCAGGTTTGGAAGGGGAAGAATTTGGATATCACATCACATGTTATAGGAAGGATCTCAGGTTTGGTATTAGAAGCATTGAGATATCACATCTCATGCTATCGGAAGGGTCTCAGGATTGGAATGGGAAGGAGTTGGATATCACATCTCATGCTATAGGAAGGGTCTCAGGTTTGGAACGGGAAGGAGTTGGATATCACATCTCATGTTATAGGAAGAGTCTCAGGTTTGGTATAAGCATTGAGATATCACATCTCTGCAATCGGAAATGTCTCAGGATTGGGATGGGAAGGAGTTGGATATCACATCTCATGCTATAGGAAGGGTCTCAGGTTTGGAACGGGAAGGAGTTGGATATCACATCTCATGCTATAGGAAGGCTCTCAGGTTTGGAAGGGGAAAGAGTTGGATATCACATTTCATGTTAGAGGTAGGATCTCAGGTTTGGTATTAGAGGCATTGAGATATCACATCTCATGCTATCAGAAGGGTCTCAGGATTGGAATGGGAAGGAGTTGGATATCACATCTCATGCTAAAGGGAGGGTCTCAGGTTTGGAAGGGGAAGGATTTGCATATCACATCTCATGTTATAAGAAGGAGCTCAGGTTTGGTATTAGAAGCATTGAGATATCACATCTCATGCTATCGGAAGGATCTCAGGTTTGGTATTAGAAGCATTGAGATATCACATCTCATGCTATCAGAAGGGTCTCAGGATTGGAATGGGAAGGAGTTGGATATCACATCTCATGCTAAAGGGAGGGTCTCAGGTTTGGAAGGGGAAGGATTTGGATATCACATCTCATGTTATCGGAAGGATCTCAGGTTTGGTATTAGAAGTATTGAGATATCACATCTCATACTATAGGAAGGGTCTCAGGATTGGAATGGGAAGGAGTTGGATATCACATCTCAAGCTATAGGAAGGGTCTCAGGTTTGGTATAAGCATTGAGATATCACATCACATGCTATAGGAAGGGTCTCAGGATTGGAATGGGAAGGAGTTGTATATGACATCTCATGCCATAGGAAGGGTCTCAGGTTTGGTATAAGCATTGAGATATCACATCACATGCTATAGGAAGGGTCTCAGGATTGGAATGGGAAGGACTTGGATATCACATCTCATGCTATAGGCAGGGTCTCAGGTTTGGAAAGGGAAGGAGTTGGATATCACATTTCATGTTAGAGGTAGGATATCAGGTTTGGTATTAGAGGCATTGAGATATCACATCTCATGCTATCAGAAGGGTCTCAGGATTGGAATGGGAAGGAGTTGGATATCACATCTCATGCTAAAGGGAGGGTCTCAGGTTTGGAAGGGGAAGGATTTGGATATCACATCTCATGTTATAGGAAGGATCTCAGGTTTGGTATTAGAGGCATTGAGATATCACATCTCATGCTATCATAAGGGTCTCAGGATTGGAATGGGAAGGAGTTGGATATCACATCTCAGGCTAAAGGGAGGGTCTCAGGTTTGGAAGGGGAAGAATTTGGATATCACATCACATGTTATAGGAAGGATCTCAGGTTTGGTATTAGAAGCATTGAGATATCACATCTCATGCTATCGGAAGGGTCTCAGGATTGGAATGGGAAGGAGTTGGATATCACATCTCATGCTATAGGAAGGGTCTCAGGTTTGGTATAAGCATTGAGATATCACATCTCATGCTATAGGAAGGGTCTCAGGATTGGAATGGAAGGAGTTGGATATCACATCTCATGTTAAACGAAGGATCTCAGGTTTGGTATTAGAAGCATTGAGACATCACATCTCATGCTATAGGAAGGGTCTCAGGATTGGAATGGGAAGGAGTTGGATATCACATCTCATGCTATAGGAAGGGTCTCAGGCTTGGTATAAGCATTGAGATATCACATCTCATGCTATCGGAAGGGTCTCAGGATTGGAATGGGAAGGAGTTGTATATGACATCTCAAGCCATAGGAAGGGTCTCAGGTTTGGTATAAGCTTTGAGATATCACATCTCTGCTATCGGAAGGGTCTCAGGATTGGAATGGGAAGGAGTTGGATATCCCATCTCATGTTATAGGAAGAGTCTCAGGTTTGGTATTAGAAGCATTGAGATATCACATCTCATGCTATAGGAAGTGTCTCAGGATTGGAATGGGAAGGACTTGGATATCACATCTCATGCTATAGGGAGGGTCTCAAGTTTGATATTAGAAGCATTGAGATATCACATCTTATGCTATAGGAAGGGTCTCAGGATTGGAATGGGAAGGAGTAGGATATCACATCTCATGCTATAGGAAGGATCTCAGGTTTGGTATGAGCATTGAGATATCACATCTCTTCTATCGGAAGGGTCTCAGGATTGGAATGGGAAGAGTTGGATATTCCCATCTCATGTTATAGGAAGGGTCTCAGGTTTGGTATTAGAAGCATTGAGATATCACATCTCATGCTATAGGAAGGGTCTCAGGATTGGAATGGGAAGGACTTGGATATCACATCTCATGCTATAGGGAGGGTCTCAAGTTTGATATTAGAAGCATTGAGATATCACATCTCACGATATCGGAAGGGTCTCAGGATTGGAATGGGAAGGAGTTGGATATCACATCTCATGATAAAGGAAGGGTCTAAGGTTTGAAGGGGAAGGATTTGGATATCACATCTCATGTTATAGGACGGGTCTCAGGTTTGGTATTAGAAGCACTGAGATATCAAGTCTCATGGTATAGGAAGGGTCTCAGAATTGGAATCAGAAAGAGTTGGATATCACATCTCAAGCTATAGGAAGGGTCTCAGGATTGGAATGGGAAGGAGTTTGATATCACATCTCATGCAATAGTATGGGTCTCAGGTTTGGTATAAGCATTGGGATATCACATCTCATGCTATCGGAAGGGTATCAGGATTGGATTTGGAAGGAGCTGGATATCCCATCTCATGCTATACGAAGGGTCTCAGGTTGGAATGGGAAGGAGTTGGATATCACATCTCATGTTATAGGAAGGGTCTCAGGATTGGAATGGGAAGGACTTGGATATCACATCTCATGCTATAGGAAGGCTCTCAGGTTTGGAAGGGGAAAGAGTTGGATATCACATTTCATGTTAGAGGTAGGATCTCAGGTTTGGTATTAGAGGCATTGAGATATCACATCTCATGCTATCAGAAGGGTCTCAGGATTGGAATGGGAAGGAGTTGGATATCACATCTCATGCTAAAGGGAGGGTCTCAGGTTTGGAAGGGGAAGGATTTGGATATCACATCTCATGTTATAGGAAGGATCTCAGGTTTGGTATTAGAAGCATTGAGATATCACATCTCATGCTATCGGAAGGATCTCAGGTTTGGTATTAGAAGCATTGAGATATCACATCTCATGCTATCAGAATGGTCTCAGGATTGGAATCGGAAGGAGTTGGATATCACATCTCATGCTAAAGGGAGGGTCTCAGGTTTGGAAGGGGAAGGATTTGGATATCACATCTCATGTTATCAGAAGGATCTCAGGTTTGGTATTAGAAGTATTGAGATATCACATCTCATGCTATAGGAAGGGTCTCAGGATTGGAATGGGAAGGAGTTGGATATCACATCTCAAGCTATAGGAAGGGTCTCAGGTTTGGTATAAGCATTGAGATATCACATCACATGCTATAGGAAGGGTCTCAGGATTGGAATGGGAAGGAGTTGGATATCACATCTCATGTTATAGGAAAGATCTCAGGTTTGGTATTAGAAGCATTGAGACATCACATCTCATGTTATAGGAAGGGTCTCAGGATTGGAATGGGAAGAAGTTGGATATCACATCTCATGCTATAGGAAGAGTCTCAGGTTTGGTATAAGCATTGAGATATCACATCTCATGATATAGGAAGGGCTCAGGATTGGAATGGGAAGGAGTTGTATATGACATCTCATGCCATAGGAAGGGTCTCAGGTTTGGTATAAGCATTGAGATATCACATCACATGCTATAGGAAGGGTCTCAGGATTGGAATGGGAAGGACTTGGATATCACATCTCATGCTAAAGGGAGGGTCTCAGGTTTGGAAGAGGAAGGATTTGGATATCACATCTCATGTTATAGGAAGGATCTCAGGTTTGGTATAAGAAGCATTGAGATATCACATCTCATGCTATCGGAAGAATCTCAGATTTGGTATTAGAGGCATTGAGATATTACATCTCATGCTATCATAAGGGTCTCAGGATTGGAATGGGAAGGAGTTGGATATCACATCTCATGCTATAGGAAGGATCTCAGGTTTGGAACGGGAAGGAGTTGGATATCACATCTCATGCTATAGGAAGGGTCTCAGGTTTGGAACGGGAAGGAGTTGGATATCCCATCTCATGTTATAGGACTGGTCTCAGGTTTGGTATTAGAAGCATTGAGATATCACATCACATGCTGTAGGAAGGGTCTCAGGTTTGGAATGGGAAGGAATTGGATATCACATCTCATGTTATAGGAAGGGTCTCAGGTTTGGTATAAGCATTGAGATATCACATCTCTGCTATCGGAAGTGTCTCAGGATTGGAATGGGAAGGAGTTGGATATCACATCTCATGTTATAGGACGGGTCTCAGGTTTGTTATTAGAATCATTGAGATATCATATTGCATGCTGTAGGAAGGGTCTAAGGATTGGAATGGGAAGGACTTTGATATCACATCTCATGCTATAGGTAGGCTCTCAGGTTTGGAAAGGGAAGGAGTTGGATATCACATTTCATGTTAGAGGAAGGATCTCAGGTTTGGTATTAGAGCCATTGGATATCACATCTCATGCTACAGGAAGGGTCTCAGGATTGGAATGAAAAGGAGTTGGATATCACATCTCATGCTATAGGAAGGGTTTTAGGTTTGGTATAAGCATTGAAATATCACATCTCATGCTATAGGAAGGGTCTCAGGGTTGGAATGGGAAGGATCTGTATATGACATCTCATGCCATAGGAAGGGTCTCAGGTTTGGTATAAGCATTGAGATATCACATCTCTGCTTTCGGAAGGGTCTCAGGATTGGAATGGGAAGGAGTTGGATATCCCATCTCATGTTATAGGAAGAGTCTCAGGTTTGGTATTAGAAGCATTGAGATATCACATCTCATGCTATAGGAAGTGTCTCAGGATTGGAATGGGAAGGACTTGGATATCACATCTCATGCTATAGGGAGGGTCTCAAGTTTGATATTAGAAGCATTGAGATATCACATCTCATGCTATAGGAAGGGTCTCAGTATTGGAATGGGAAGGAGTTGGATATCACATCTCATGCTATAGGAAGGGTCTCAGGTTTGGTATAAGCATTGAGATATCACATCTCTGCTATCGGAAGGGTCTCAGGATTGGAATGGGAAGGAGTTGGATATTCCCATCTCATGTTATAGGAAGGGTCTATCAGGTCTTAGCATGAGACTCTTCCTATAACATGAGATGTGATATCCAACTCCTTCCCATTCCAATCCTGAGACCCTTCCGATAGCTTGAGATGTGATATCTCAATGCTTATACCAAACCTGAGACCCTTTCTATAGCATGAGATGTGATATCCAACTCCTTCCCATTCCAATCCTGAGACCCTTCCTATAGCATGATATGTGAAATCTCAATGCTTCTACCAAAACTGAGACCCTTCCTTTAGCATGAGATGTGATATCCAACTCCTTCCCATTCCAATCCTGAGACCAGTCCTATAGCATGAGATGTGATATCTCAATGCTTCTAATACCAAACCTGAGATCCTTCCTATAACATGAGATGTGATATCCAACTCCTTCCCATTCCAATCCTGAGACCCTTCCTATAGCATGAGATGTGATATCTCAATGCTTCTAATACCAAACCTGAGATCCATCCGATAGCATGAGATGTGATATCTCAATGCTTCTAATACCAAACCTGAGATCCTTCCTATAACATGAGATGTGATATCCAAATCCTTCCCCTTCTGAACCTGAGACCCTCCCTTTAGCATGAGATGTGATATCCAACTCCTTCCCATTCCAATCCTGATACCCTTCTGATAGCATGAGATGTGATATCTCAATGCCTCTAATACCAAACCTGAGATCCTAACTCTAACATGAAATGTGATATCCAACTCCTTCCCTTTCCAAACCTGAGAGCCTTCCTACAGCATGAGATGTGATATCCAAGTCCTTCCCATTCCAATCCTGAGACCCTTCCTATAACATGAGATGTCATATCCAACTCCTTCCCATTCCAACCTGAGACCCTTCCTATAGCATGAGATGGGATATCCAACTCCTTCCAAATCCAATCCTGATACCCTTCCGATAGCATGAGATGTGATATCCCAATGCTTCTACAAAACCTGAGACCCATACCATGGCATGAGATGTGATATCAAACTCCCGTCCTATACCATGAGACTTGATAACTCAATGCTTCTAATACCAAACCTGAGACCGGTCCAATAACATGAGATGTGATATCCAAATCCTTCCCCTTCCAAACCTTAGACCCTTCCTTTATCATGAGATGTGATATCCAAGTCCTTCCCATTCCATTCCTGAGACCCTTCCTATAGCATGAGATGTGATATCTCAATGCTTCTAATACCAAACCTGAGACCCTTCCTATAACATGAGATGTGATATCCAAGTCCTTCCCATTTCAATCCTGAGACCCTTCCTATAGCATGAGATGTGATATCTCAATGCTTCTAATACCAAACCTGAGACCCTTCCTATAACATGAATTCTGATATCCAAGTCCTTCCCATTCCAATCCTGAGACCCTTCCAATAGCAGAGATGTGATATCTCAATGCTTCTAATATCAAACCTGAGACCTGCCCTATAACATGAGATGGGATATCCAACTCCTTCCCGTTCCAAACCTGATACCCTTCCTATAGCATGAGATGTGATATCCAATTCCTTCCCATCCCAATCCTGAGACACCTCCGATAGCAGAGATGTGATATCTCAATGCTTATACCAAACCTGAGACTCTTCCTATAACATGAGATGTGATATCTAACTCCTTCCCGTTCCAAACCTGAGACCCTTCCTATAGCATGAGATGTGATATCCAACTCCTTCCCATTCCAATCCTGAGACCCTTCCTATAGCATGAGATGTGATATCTCACTGCTTATACCAAATCTGAGACCCTTCCTATAGCATAAGATGTGATATCCAACTCCTTCCCATTCCAATCCTGAGACCCTTCCTATAGCATGAGATGTGATATCTCAATGCTTCTAATACCAAACCTGAGATCCTTCCTATAACATGAGATGTGATATCCAACTCCTTCCCATTCCAATCCTGAGACCCTTATGATAGCATGAGATGTGATATCTCAATGCCTCTAATACCAAACCTGAGATACTTCCGATAGCATGAGATGTGATATCTCAATGCTTTTAATACCAAACCTGAGATCCTTCCTATAACATGAGATGTGATTTCCAAATCCTTCCCCTTCCAAACCTGAGACACTCCCTTTAGCATGAGATGTGATATACAACTCCTTCCCATTCCAATCCTGAGACCCTTCTGATAGCATGAGATGTGATATCTCAATGCCTCTAATACCAAACCTGAGATCCTACCTCTAACATGAAATGTGATATCCATCTCCTTCCCTTTCCAAACCTGAGACCCTGATTATAGCATGAGATGTGATATTCAAGTCCTTCCCATTCCAATCCTGAGACCCTTCCTATAGCATGTGATGTGATATCTCAATGCGTATACCAAACCTGAGACCCTTCCTATGGCATGAGATGTCATATACAACTCCTTCCCATTCCAATCCTGAGACCCTTCCTATAGCATGAGATGTGATATCTCAATGCTTATACCAAACCTGAGACCCTTCCTATAGCATGAGATGTGATATCCAACTTCTTCCCATTCCAATCCTAAGACCCTTCCTATAACATGAGATGTGATGTCTCAATGCTTCTAATACCAAACCTGAGATCTTTCCTATAACATGAGATGTGATATCCAACTCCTTCCCATTCCAATCCTGAGACCCTTCCTATAGCATGAGATGTGATATCTCAATGCTTATACCAAACCTGAGACCCTTCCTATAGCTTGAGATGTGATATCCAACTCCTTCCCATTCCAATCCTGAGACCCTTCCTATAGCATGAGATGTGATATCTCAAGGCCTCTAATACCAAACCTGAGATCCTTCCTCTAACATGAAATGTGATATCCAACTCCTTCCCCTTCCTAACCTGAGACCCTTCCTATAGCATGAGATGTGATATCCAACTCCTTCCCATTCCAATCCTGAGACCCTTCCGATAGCTTGAGATGTGATATCTCAATGCTTCTAATATCAATACTGAGACCCTCCCTATAGCATGAGATGTGATATCTAAGTCCTTCCCATTCCAATCCTGAGACCCTTCCGATAGCAGAGATGTGATATCTCAATGCTTATACCAAACCTGAGACCCTTCCTATAGCATGAGATGTGATATCCAACTCCTTCCCATTCCAATCCTGAGACCCTTCCTATAGCATGATATGTGAAATCTCAATGCTTCTACCAAAACTGAGACCCTTCCTTTAGCATGAGATGTGATATCCAACTCCTTCCCATTCCAATCCTGAGACCAGTCCTATAGCATGAGATGTGATATCTCAATGCTTCTAATACCAAACCTGAGATCCTTCCTATAACATGAGATGTGATATCCAACTCCTTCCCATTCCAATCCTGAGACCCTTCCTATAGCATGAGATGTGATATCTCAATGCTTCTAATACCAAACCTGAGATCCTTCCGATAGCATGAGATGTGATATCTCAATGCTTCTAATACCAAACATGAGATCCTTCCTATAACATGAGATGTGATATCCAAATCCTTCCCCTTCCGAACCTGAGACCCTCCCTTTAGCATGAGATGTGATATCCCACTCCTTCCCATTCCAATCCTGATACCCTTCTGATAGCATGAGATGTGATATCTCAATGCCTCTAATACCAAACCTGAGATCCTACCTCTAACATGAAATGTGATATCCAACTCCTTCCCTTTCCAAACCTTAGAGCCTTCCTACAGCATGAGATGTGATATCCAAGTCCTTCCCATTCCAATCCTGAGACCCTTCCTATAACATGAGATGTCATATCCAACTCCTTCCCATTCCAACCTGAGACCCTTCCTACAGCATGAGATGGGATATCCAACTCCTTCTTATGCCAAACCTGAGACCCTTCCTATGGCATGATATGTGATATCCAACTCCTTGCCATTCAAATCCTGAGACCCTTCCTATAGCATGAGAAGGGATATCCAACTCCTTCCCAATCCAATCCTGAGACCCTTCCGATAGCAGAGATGTGATATCTCAACGCTTCTACCAAACCTGAGACCCTTCCTATAACATGAGATGTGATATCCAATTCCTTCCCATTCCAAACCTGAGACCCTTACTATTGGATGAGATGTGATATCCAACTCCTTCCCATTCCAACCCTGAGACCCTTCCTATACCATGAGATGTGATATCTCAATGCTTCTAATACCAAACCTGGGTCCCGTCCTATAACATGAGATATGATATCCAAATCCTTCCCCTTCCAAACCTGAGAACCTTCCTTTAGCATGAGATGTGATATCCAAATACTTCCCATTCCAATCCTAAAACCCTTCCTATAGCATGAGATGTGATATCTCAATGTTTCTAATAAAAAACCTGAGACCCTTCCTATAGCAAGAGATGCGATATCCAAATCCTTCCCATTCCAATCCTGAGACCCTTCCTATAACATGAGATGTGATATCCAACTCCTTCCCATTCCAACCTGAGACCCTTCCTATAGCATGAGAAGGGATATCCAACTCCTTCCCAATCCAATCCTGAGACCCTTCCGATAGCAGAGATGTGATATCTCAATGCTTATACCAAACCTGAGACCCTTCCTATGGCATGAGATGTGATATCCAACTCCTTGCCATTCAAATCCTGAGACCCTCCCTATAACAAGAGATGTCATATCCAACTCCTTCCCATTCCAAACCTGAGATCCTTCCTTTAGCATGAGATGTAATATCCAAATCCTTCACATTCCAATCCGGAGACCCTTCCTATAGCATGAGATGTGATATCTCAATGCTTCTAATACCAAACATGAGATCCTTCCTATAACATGAGATGTGATATCCAACTCCTTCCCATTCCAAACCTGAGACCCTTCCGATAGCATGAGATGTGATATCTCAATGCTTCAAAAACCAAACATGAGAACCATCCTATAACATGAGATGTGAAATCCAAATCCTTCCCTTCCCAAACCTGAGACTCTTCCTATAGCATGAGATGTGATATCTCAATGCTTCTACCAAACCTTAAACCCTTCCTATAGCATGAGAAGTGATATCCAACTCCTTCCCATTCCAATCCTGAGACACTTCCTATAGCATGAGATGTGATATCACAATGCTTCTAATACCAAACCTGAGACCCGTCCTATAACATGAGATGTGATATCCAAATCCTTCCCCTTCCAAACCTTAGACCCTTCCTTTATCATGAGATGTGATATCCAAGTCCTTCCCATTCCATTCCTGAGACCCTTCCTATAGCATGAGATGTGATATCTCAATGCTTCTAATACCAAACCTGAGACCCTTCCTATAACATGAGATGTGATATCCAAGTCCTTCCCATTCCAATCCCGAGACCCTCCCTTTAGCATGAGATGTGATATCCAACTCCTTCCCATTCCAATCCTGAGACCGTTCTGATAGCATGAGATGTGATATCTCAATGCTTCTAATACCAAACCTGAGATCCTTCCGATAGCATGAGATGTGATATTTCAATTCTTCTAATACCAAACCTGAGATCCTTCCTATAACACGAGATGTGATATTCAAATCCTTCCCCTTCCAAACCTGAGACCCTCCCTTTAGCATGAGATGTGATATCCAACTCCTTCCCATTCCAATCCTGAGACCCTTCTGATAGCATGAGATGTTATATCTCAATGCCTCTAATACCAAACCTGAGATTCTACCTCTAACATGAAATGTGATATCCAACTCCTTCCCCTTCCAAACCTGGGAGCCTTCCTATAACATGAGATGTGATATCGAAGTCCTTCCCATTCCAATCCTGAGACCCTTCCTATAACATGAGATGTGATATCCAACTCCTTCCCATTCCAATCCTGAGACCCTTCCTATAGAATGAGATGTGATGTCTCAATGCTTCTAATACCAAATCTGAGATCCTTCCTATAACATGAGATGTGATATCCAACTCCTTCCATTCCAATCCTGAGACCCTTCCTATAGCATGGGATGTGATATTTCAATGCTTATAGCAAACCTGAGACCCTTCCTATAGCATGAGATGTGATATCCAAATCCTTCCCATTCCAATCGTGAGACCCTTCCTATAGCATGAGATGTGATATCTCAATGCCTCTAATACCAAACCTGAGATCCTTCCTCTAACATGAAATGTGATATCCAAATCCTTCCCTTTCCAAACCTGAGAGCCTACCTATAGCATGAGATGTGATATCCAACTCCTTCCCATTCCAATCCTGAGACCCTTCCTATAGCATGAGATGTGATATCTCAATGCTTATACCAAACCTGAGACCCTTCCTATAGCATGAGATGTGATATCCAAATCCTTCCCATTCCAATCCTGAGACCCTTCCTATAGCATGGGATGTGATATCTCAATGCCTCTAATACCAAACCTGAGATCCTTCCTTGAACATGAAATGTGATATCCCACTCCTTCCCTTTCCAAACCTGAGAGTCTACCTATAGCATGAGATGTGATATCCAAGTCCTTCCCATTCCAATCCTTAGACACTTCCTACAGCATGAGATGTGATATCTCAATGATTCTATTACCAAACCTGAGACCCGTCCTATAACATGAGATGGGATATCCAACTCCTTCCCATTTCAATCCTGAGAAACTTCCGATAGCAGAGATGTGATATCTCAATGCTTAGACCAAACCTGAGACCCTTCCTATAACATGAGATGTGATATCCAACTCCTTCCCGTTCCAAACCTGAGACCCTTTCTATAGCAAGAATCTAATATCCAACCCCTTCCCATTCCAATCCTGAGACCATTCCTATAGCATGAGATGTGATATCTCAATGCTTCTAATACCAAACCTGAGACCCTTCCTATAACATGAGATGTGATATCCAAGTCCTTCCCATTCCAATCCTGAGACCCTCCCTTTAGCATGAGATGTGATATCCAACTCCTTCCCATTCCAATCCTGAGACCGTTCTGATAGCATGAGATGTGATATCTCAATGCTTCTAATACCAAACCTGAGATCCTTCCGATAGCATGAGATGTGATATTTCAATTCTTCTAATACCAAACCTGAGATCCTTCCTATAACACAAGATGTGATATTCAAATCCTTCCCCTTCCAAACCTGAGACCCTCCCTTTAGCATGAGATGTGATATCCAACTCCTTCCCATTCCAATCCTGAGACCCTTCTGATAGCATGAGATGTTATATCTCAATGCCTCTAATACCAAACCTGAGATTCTACCTCTAACATGAAATGTGATATCCAACTCCTTCCCCTTCAAAACCTGGGAGCCTTCCTATAACATGAGATGTGATATCGAAGTCCTTCCCATTCCAATCCTGAGACCCTTCCTATAACATGAGATGTGATATCCAACTCCTTCCCATTCCAATCCTGAGACCCTTCCTATAGCATGAGATGTGATGTCTCAATGCTTCTAATACCAAATCTGAGATCCTTCCTATAACATGAGATGTGATATCCAACTCCTTCCATTCCAATCCTGAGACCCTTCCTATAGCATGGGATGTGATATTTCAATGCTTATAGCAAACCTGAGACCCTTCCTATAGCATGAGATGTGATATCCAAATCCTTCCCATTCCAATCGTGAGACCCTTCCTATAGCATGAGATGTGATATCTCAATGCCTCTAATACCAAACCTGAGATCCTTCCTCTAACATGAAATGTGATATCCAAATCCTTCCCTTTCCAAACCTGAGAGCCTACCTATAGCATGAGATGTGATATCCAACTCCTTCCCATTCCAATCCTGAGACCCTTCCTATAGCATGAGATGTGATATCTCAATGCTTATACCAAACCTGAGACCCTTCCTATAGCATGAGATGTGATATCCAAATCCTTCCCATTCCAATCCTGAGACCCTTCCTATAGCATGAGATGTGATATCTCAATGCCTCTAATACCAAACCTGAGATCCTTCCTTGAACATGAAATGTGATATCCCACTCCTTCCCTTTCCAAACCAGAGAGTCTACCTATAGCATGAGATGTGATATCCAAGTCCTTCCCATTCCAATCCTTAGACACTTCCTACAGCATGAGATGTGATATCTCAATGATTCTATTACCAAACCTGAGACCCGTCCTATAACATGAGATGGGATATCCAACTCCTTCCCATTTCAATCCTGAGAAACCTCCGATAGCAGAGATGTGATATCTCAATGCCTCTAATACCAAACCTGAGATCCTTCCTCTAACATGAAATGTGATATCCAAATCCTTCCCTTTCCAAACCTGAGAGCCTACCTATAGCATGAGATGTGATATCCAACTCCTTCCCATTCCAATCCTGAGACCCTTCCTATAGCATGAGATGTGATATCTCAATGCTTATACCAAACCTGAGACCCTTCCTATAGCATGAGATGTGATATCCAAATCCTTCCCATTCCAATCCTGAGACCCTTCCTATAGCATGGGATGTGATATCTCAATGCCTCTAATACCAAACCTGAGATCCTTCCTTGAACATGAAATGTGATATCCCACTCCTTCCCTTTCCAAACCTGAGAGTCTACCTATAGCATGAGATGTGATATCCAAGTCCTTCCCATTCCAATCCTTAGACACTTCCTACAGCATGAGATGTGATATCTCAATGATTCTATTACCAAACCTGAGACCCGTCCTATAACATGAGATGGGATATCCAACTCCTTCCCATTTCAATCCTGAGAAACTTCCGATAGCAGAGATGTGATATCTCAATGCTTAGACCAAACCTGAGACCCTTCCTATAACATGAGATGTGATATCCAACTCCTTCCCGTTCCAAACCTGAGACCCTTTCTATAGCAAGAATCTAATATCCAACTCCTTCCCATTCCAATCCTGAGACCATTCCTATAGCATGAGATGTGATATCTCAATGCTTCTAATACCAAACCTGAGACCCTTCCTATAACATGAGATGTGATATCCAAGTCCTTCCCATTCCAATCCTGAGACCCTCCCTTTAGCATGAGATGTGATATCCAACTCCTTCCCATTCCAATCCTGAGACCGTTCTGATAGCATGAGATGTGATATCTCAATGCTTCTAATACCAAACCTGAGATCCTTCCGATAGCATGAGATGTGATATTTCAATTCTTCTAATACCAAACCTGAGATCCTTCCTATAACACAAGATGTGATATTCAAATCCTTCCCCTTCCAAACCTGAGACCCTCCCTTTAGCAAGAGATGTGATATCCAACTCCTTCCCATTCCAATCCTGAGACCCTTCTGATAGCATGAGATGTTATATCTCAATGCCTCTAATACCAAACCTGAGATTCTACCTCTAACATGAAATGTGATATCCAACTCCTTCCCCTTCCAAACCTGGGAGCCTTCCTATAACATGAGATGTGATATCGAAGTCCTTCCCATTCCAATCCTGAGACCCTTCCTATAACATGAGATGTGATATCCAACTCCTTCCCATTCCAATCCTGAGACCCTTCCTATAGCATGAGATGTGATGTCTCAATGCTTCTAATACCAAATCTGAGATCCTTCCTATAACATGAGATGTGATATCCAACTCCTTCCATTCCAATCCTGAGACCCTTCCTATAGCATGGGATGTGATATTTCAATGCTTATAGCAAACCTGAGACCCTTCCTATAGCATGAGATGTGATATCCAAATCCTTCCCATTCCAATCGTGAGACCCTTCCTATAGCATGAGATGTGATATCTCAATGCCTCTAATACCAAACCTGAGATCCTGCCTCTAACATGAAATGTGATATCCAAATCCTTCCCTTTCCAAACCTGAGAGCCTACCTATAGCATGAGATGTGATATCCAACTCCTTCCCATTCCAATCCTGAGACCCTTCCTATAGCATGAGATGTGATATCTCAATGCTTATACCAAACCTGAGACCCTTCCTATAGCATGAGATGTGATATCCAAATCCTTCCCATTCCAATCCTGAGACCCTTCCTATAGCATGAGATGTGATATCTCAATGCCTCTAATACCAAACCTGAGATCCTTCCTTGAACATGAAATGTGATATCCCACTCCTTCCCTTTCCAAACCAGAGAGTCTACCTATAGCATGAGATGTGATATCCAAGTCCTTCCCATTCCAATCCTTAGACACTTCCTACAGCATGAGATGTGATATCTCAATGATTCTATTACCAAACCTGAGACCCGTCCTATAACATGAGATGGGATATCCAACTCCTTCCCATTTCAATCCTGAGAAACTTCCGATAGCAGAGATGTGATATCTCAATGCTTAGACCAAACCTGAGACCCTTCCTATAACATGAGATGTGATATCTCAATGCTTCTAATACCAAACCTGAGATCCTTCCTATGACATGAGATGTGATATCCAATTCCTTCCCATTCCAAACCTGAGATCCTTCCGATAGCATGAGATGTGATATTTCAATTCTTCTAATACCAAACCTGAGATCCTTCCTATAACACAAGATGTGATATTCAAATCCTTCCCCTTCCAAACCTGAGACCCTCCCTTTAGCATGAGATGTGATATCCAACTCCTTCCCATTCCAATCCTGAGACCCTTCTGATAGCATGAGATGTTATATCTCAATGCCTCTAATACCAAACCTGAGATTCTACCTCTAACATGAAATGTGATATCTAACTCCTTCCCCTTCCAAACCTTGGAGCCTTCCTATAACATGAGATGTGATATCGAAGTCCTTCCCATTCCAATCCTGAGACCCTTCCTATAACATGAGATGTGATATCCAACTCCTTCCCATTCCAATCCTGAGACCCTTCCTATAGCATGAGATGTGATGTCTCAATGCTTCTAATACCAAATCTGAGATCCTTCCTATAACATGAGATGTGATATCCAACTCCTTCCATTCCAATCCTGAGACCCTTCCTATAGCATGGGATGTGATATTTCAATGCTTATAGCAAACCTGAGACCCTTCCTATAGCATGAGATGTGATATCCAAATCCTTCCCATTCCAATCGTGAGACCCTTCCTATAGCATGAGATGTGATATCTCAATGCCTCTAATACCAAACCTGAGATCCTTCCTCTAACATGAAATGTGATATCCAAATCCTTCCCTTTCCAAACCTGAGAGCCTACCTATAGCATGAGATGTGATATCCAACTCCTTCCCATTCCAATCCTGAGACCCTTCCTATAGCATGAGATGTGATATCTCAATGCTTATACCAAACCTGAGACCCTTCCTATAGCATGAGATGTGATATCCAAATCCTTCCCCTTCCAAACCAGAGACCCTCCCTTTAGCATGAGATGTGATATCCAACTCCTTCCCATTCCAATCCTGAGACATTTCTGATAGCATGAGATGTGATATCTCAATGCTTCTAATACCAAACCTGAGATCCTTCCTATGACATGAGATGTGATATCCAATTCCTTCCCATTCCAAACCTGAGACCCTTCCTATAGCATGAGATGTGATATCTCAATGCTTCTAATACCAAACCTGAGATCCTTCCTATAACATGAGATGTGATATCCAAATCCTTCCCCTTCCAAACCAGAGACCCTCCCTTTAGCATGAGATGTGATATCCAACTCCTTCCCATTCCAATCCTGAGACATTTCTGATAGCATGAGATGTGATATCTCAATGCCTCTAATACCAAACCTGAGATCCTACCTCTAACATGAAATGTGATATCCAACTCCTTCCCCTTGCAAACCTGAGAGCCTTCCTATAGCATGAGATGTGATATCGAAGTATTTCCCATTCCAATCCTGAGACCCTTCCTATAACATGAGATGTGATATCCAACTCCTTCCCATTCCAACCTGAGACCCTTCCTATAGCATGAGATGGGATATCCAACTACTTCCAAATCCAATCCTGATACCCTTCCGATAGCATGAGATGTGATATCTCAATCCCTCTAATACCAAACCTGAGATCCTTCCTATAACATGAGATGTGATATCAAAATCCTTCCCCTTCCAAACCTGAGACCCTCCCTTTAGCATGAGATGTGATATCCAACTCCTTCCCATTCCAATCCTGAGACCCTTCTGATAGCATGAGATGTGATATTCAATGCCTCTAATACCAAACCTGAGATCCTACCTCTAACATGAAATGTGATATCCAGCTCCTTCCCTTTCCAAACGTGAGAGCCTCCCTATAGCATGAGATGGGATATTCAAGACCTTCCCATTCCAATCCTGAGACCCTTCCTATAGCATGAGATGTGATATCTCAATGCTTCTAATACCAAACCTGAGACCGTTCCTATAACATAAGATGGGATATCCAACTCCTTCCCATTCCAATCCTGAGACCCTTCCGATAGCAGAGATGTGATATCTCAATGCTGATACCAAACCTGAGACCCTTCCTATGGCATGAGATGTCATATACAACTCCTTCCCATTCCAATCCTGAGACCATTCCTATAGCATGAGATGTGATATCTCAATGCTTCTAATACCAAACCTGAGATCCTTCCTATGACATGAGATGTGATATCCAATTCCTTCCCATTCCAAACCTGAGACCCTTCCTATAGCATGAGATGTGATATCTCAATGCTTCTAATACCAAACCTGAGATCCTTCCTATAACATGAGATGTGATATCCAAATCCTTCCCCTTCCAAACCAGAGACCCTCCCTTTAGCATGAGATGTGATATCCAACTCCTTCCCATTCCAATCCTGAGACATTTCTGATAGCATGAGATGTGATATCTCAATGCCTCTAATACCAAACCTGAGATCCTACCTCTAACATGAAATGTGATATCCAACTCCTTCCCCTTGCAAACCTGAGAGCCTTCCTATAGCATGAGATGTGATATCGAAGTATTTCCCATTCCAATCCTGAGACCCTTCCTATAACATGATATGTGATATCCAACTCCTTCCCATTCCAACCTGAGACCCTTCCTATAGCATGAGATGGGATATCCAACTACTTCCAAATCCAATCCTGATACCCTTCCGATAGCATGAGATGTGATATCTCAATCCCTCTAATACCAAACCTGAGATCCTTCCTATAACATGAGATGTGATATCAAAATCCTTCCCCTTCCAAACCTGAGACCCTCCCTTTAGCATGAAATGTGATATCCAACTCCTTCCCTTTCCAAACGTGAGAGCCTCCCTATAGCATGAGATGGGATATTCAAGTCCTTCCCATTCCAATCCTGAGACCCTTCCTATAGCATGAGATGTGATATCTCAATGCTTCTAATACCAAACCTGAGACCCTTCCTATAACATAAGATGGGATATCCAACTCCTTCCCATTCCAATCCTGAGACCCTTCCGATAGCAGAGATGTGATATCTCAATGCTGATACCAAACCTGAGACCCTTCCTATGGCATGAGATGTCATATACAACTCCTTCCCATTCCAATCCTGAGACCCTTCCTATAGCATGGGATGTGATATCTCAATGCTTATACCAAACCTGAGACCCTACCTATAGCATGAGATGTGATATCCAACTCCTTCCCATTCCAATCCTGAGACCCTTCCTATAACATGAGATGTGATGTCTCAATGCTTCTAATACCAAACCTGAGATCCTTCCTATGGCATGAGATGTCATATAAAACTCCTTCCCATTCCATTCCTGAGACCCTTCCTATAGCATGAGATGTGATGTCCAACTCCTTCCCATTCCAATCCTGAGACCCTTCCTATAGCATGAGATGTGATATCCAAATCCTTCCCATTCCAATCGTGAGACCCTTCCTATAGCATGAGATGTGATATCCAAAACCTTCCCTTTCCAAAACTGAGAGCCTACCTATAGCATGAGATGTGATATCCAACTCCTTCCCATTCCAATCCTGAGACCCTTCCTATAGCATGAGATGTGATATCTCAATGCTTATACCAAACCTGAGACCCTTCCTATAGCATGAGAAGTGATATCCAAATCCTTCCCATTCCAATCCTGAGACCCTTCCTATAGCATGAGATGTGATATCCAAATCCTTCCCCTTCCAAACCTGAGACCCTCCCTTTAGCATGAGATGTGATATCCAACTCCTTCCCATTCCAATCCTGAGACCCTTCTGATAGCATGAGATGTTATATCTCAATGCCTCTAATACCAAACCTGAGATCCTACCTCTAACATGAAATGTGATATCCAACTCCTTCCCCTTCTAAACCTGGGAGCCTTCCTATAACATGAGATGTGATATCGAAGTGCTTCCCATTCCAATCCTGAGACCCTTCCTATAACATGAGATGTGATATCCAACTCCTTCCCATTCCAATCCTGAGACCCTTCCTATAGCATGAGATGGGATGTCTCAATGCTTCTAATACCAAATCTGAGATCCTTCCTATAACATGAGATGTGATATCCAACTCCTTCCCATTACAATCTTGAGACCGTTTCTATAGCATGAGATGTGATATCTCAATGCTTATACCAAACCTGAGACCCTTCCTATAGCATGAGATGTGATATCCAAATCCTTCCCATTCCAATCGTGAGACCCTTCCTATAGCATGAGATGTGATATCTCAATGCCTCTAATACCAAACCTGAGATCCTACCTCTAAAATGAAATTTGATATGCAACTCCTTCCCCTTCCAAACCTGATAGCCTTCCTATAGCATGAGATGTGATATCCAAGTCCTTCCCATTCCAATCCTGATACCCTTCCTATAACATGAGATGTGATATCCAATTCCTTCCCATTCCAACCTGAGACCCTTCCTATAGCATGAGATGGGATATCCAACTCCTTCCAAATCCAATCCTGATACCCTTCCGATAGCATGAGATGTGATATCCCAATGCTTCTACAAAACCTGAGACCCATACATGGCATGAGATGTGATATCAAACTCCTTCCCATTCCAATCCTGAGACACTTCCTATAGCATGAGATGTGATATCTCAATGCTTCTAATACCAAACCTGAGACTCTTCCTATAACATGAGATGGGATATCCAACTCTTTCCCATTCCAATCCTGAGACCCTTCCGATAGCAGAGATGTGATATCTCAATGCTTATACCAAACCTGAGACCCTTCCTATAGCATGAGATGTCATATACAACTCCTTCCCATTCCAATCCTGAGACCCTTCCTATAGCATGAGATGTGATATCTCAATGCTTATACCAAACCTGAGACCCTTCCTATAGCATGAGATGTGATATCCAACTCCTTCCCATTTCAATCCTGAGACCCTTCCTATAGCATGAGATGTGATGTCTCAATGCTTCTAATACCAAACCTGAGATCCTTCCTATAACATCAGATGTGATATCCAACTCCTTCCCATTCCAATCCTGAGACCCTTCCTATAGCATGAGATGTGATATCTCAATGTTCATACCAAACCTGAGACCCTTCCTATAGCATGAGATGTGATATCCAACTCCTTCCCATTCCAATCCTGAGACCCTTCCTATAGCATGAGATGTGATATCTCAATGCCTCTAATACCAAATCTGAGATCCTTCCTCTAACATGAAATGTGATATCCAACTCCTTCCCTTTCCAAACCTGAGAGCCTACCTATAGCATGAGATGTGATATCCAAGACCTTCCCATTCCAATCCTTAGACCCTTCCTACAGCATACAATATGATATCTCAATGATTCTAATAACAAACCTGAGACCCGTCCTATAACATGAGATGTGATATCCAACTCCTTCCCATTCCAATCCTGAGACACTTCCGATAGCAGAGATGTGATATCTCAATGCTTATTCCAAACCTGAGACCCTTCCTATAGCATGAGATGTGATATCCAACTCCTTCCCGTTCCAAACCTGAGACCCTTCCTATAGCATATGTGATATCCAACTCCTTCCCATTCCAAACATGAGACCCTTCCTATAGCATGAGATGTGATATCCAACTCCTTCCCATTCCAATCCTGAGACCCTTCCTATAGCATGAGATATCTCAATGCCTCTAATACCAAACCTGAAATCCTTCCTCTAACATGAAATGTGATATCCAACTCCTTCCCTTTCCAAACCTGAGAGCCTACCTATAGCATGAGATGTGATATCCAAGACCTTCCCATTCCAATCCTTAGACCCTTCCTACAGCATACAATATGATATCTCAATGATTCTAATAACAAACCTGAGACCCGTCCTATAACATGAGATATGATATCCAACTCCTTCCCATTCCAATCCTGAGACACTTCCGATAGCAGAGATGTGATATCTCAATGCTTATTCCAAACCTGAGACCCTTCCTATAGCATGAGATGTGATATCCAACTCCTTCCCGTTCCAAACCTGAGACCCTTCCTATAGCATATGTGATATCCAACTCCTTCCCATTCCAAACATGAGACCCTTCCTATAGCAAGAATGTAATATCCAACTCCTTCCCATTCCAATCCTGAGACCCTTCCTACAGCATGCGATGTGATATCTCAATGCTTCTAATACCAAACCTGAGACCCGTCCTATAACATGAGATGGGATATCCAACTCCTTCCCGTTCCAAACCTGAGACCCTTCCTATAGCATGAGATGTGATATCCAACTCCTTCCCATCCCAATCCTGAGACACTTCCGATTGCAGAGATGTGATATCTCAATGCTTATACCAAACCTGAGACTCTTCCTATAACATGAGATGTGATATCCAAATCCTTCCCGTTCCAAACCTGAGACCCTTCCTATAGCATAAGATGTGATATCCAACTCCTTCCCATTCCAATCCTGAGACCCTTCCGATAGCATGAGATGTGATATCTCAATGCTTCTAATACCAAACCTGAGATCCTTCTTATAACATATGATGTGATATCCAAATCCTTCCCCTTCCAAACCTGAGACCCTCCCTTTAGCATGAAATGTGATATCCAACTCCTTCCCATTCCAATCCTGAGACCCTTATGATAGCATGAGATGTGATATCTCAATGCCTCTAATACCAAACCTGAGATACTTCCGATAGCATGAGATGTGATATCTCAATGCTTCTAATACCAAACCTGAGATCCTTCCTATAACATGAGATGTGATATCCAAATCCTTCCCCTTCCAAACCTGAGACCCTCCCTTTAGCATGAGATGTGATATCCAACTCCTTCCCATTCCAATCCTGAGACCCTTCTGATAGCATGAGATGTGATATCTCAATGCCTCTAATACCAAACCTGAGATCCTACCTCTAACATGAAATATGATATCCAACTCCTTCCCTTTCCAAACCTGAGATCCTGCCTATAGCATGAGATGTGATATCCAAGTCCTTCCCATTCCAATCCTGAGACCCTTCCTATAGCATGAGATGTGATATCTCAATGCTTATACCAAACCTGAGACCCTTCCTATGGCATGAGATGCCATATACAACTCCTTCCCATTCCAATCCTGAGACCCTGCTTATAGCATGAGTTGTGATATCTCAATGCTTCTAATGCCAAACCTGAGATCTTTCCTATAACATGAGATGTGATATCCAACTCCTTCCCATTCCAATCCTGAGACCATTCCTATAGCATGAGATGTGATATCTCAATGCTTATACCAAACCTGAGACCCTTCCTATAGCTTGAGATGTGATATCCAACTCCATCCCATTCCAATACTGAGACCCTTCCTATAGCATGAGATGTGATATCTCAATGCCTCTAATACCAAACCTGAGATCCTTCCTCTAACATGAAATGTGATATCCAACTCCTTCCCCTTCCAAACCTGAGAGCCTTCCTATAGCATGAGATATGATATCCAAGTCCTTTCCATTCCAATCCTGAGACCCTTCCTATAACATGAGATGTGATATCCAACTCCTTCCCATTCCAACCTGAGACCCTTCCTATAGCATGAGATGGGATATCCAACTCCTTCCAAATCCAATCCTGATACCCTTCCGATAGCATGAGATGTGATATCCCAATGCTTCTACCAAACCTGAGACCCATACTATGGCATGAGATGTGATATCAAACTGCTTCCAATTCTAACCTGAGACCCTTCCTATAGCATGAGATGGGATATCCAACTCCTTCCAAATCCAATCCTGAAATCCTTCCGATAGCATGAGATGTGATATCCCAATGCTTCTACCAAACCTGAGACCCATACTATGGCATGAGATGTGATATCCAACTCCTTCCCATTTCAATCCTGAGAAACTTCCGATAGCAGAGATGTGATATCTCAATGCTTAGACCAAACCTGAGACCCTTCCTATAACATGAGATGTGATATCCAACTCCTTCCCGTTCCAAACCTGAGACCCTTTCTATAGCAAGAATCTAATATCCAACTCCTTCCCATTCCAATCCTGAGACCATTCCTATAGCATGAGATGTGATATCTCAATGCTTCTAATACCAAACCTGAGACCCTTCCTATAACATGAGATGTGATATCCAAGTCCTTCCCATTCCAATCCTGAGACCCTCCCTTTAGCATGAGATGTGATATCCAACTCCTTCCCATTCCAATCCTGAGACCGTTCTGATAGCATGAGATGTGATATCTCAATGCTTCTAATACCAAACCTGAGATCCTTCCGATAGCATGAGATGTGATATTTCAATTCTTCTAATACCAAACCTGAGATCCTTCCTATAACACAAGATGTGATATTCAAATCCTTCCCCTTCCAAACCTGAGACCCTCCCTTTAGCATGAGATGTGATATCCAACTCCTTCCCATTCCAATCCTGAGACCCTTCTGATAGCATGAGATGTTATATCTCAATGCCTCTAATACCAAACCTGAGATTCTACCTCTAACATGAAATGTGATATCCAACTCCTTCCCCTTCCAAACCTGGGAGCCTTCCTATAACATGAGATGTGATATCGAAGTCCTTCCCATTCCAATCCTGAGACCCTTCCTATAACATGAGATGTGATATCCAACTCCTTCCCATTCCAATCCTGAGACCCTTCCTATAGCATGAGATGTGATGTCTCAATGCTTCTAATACCAAATCTGAGATCCTTCCTATAACATGAGATGTGATATCCAACTCCTTCCATTCCAATCCTGAGACCCTTCCTATAGCATGGGATGTGATATTTCAATGCTTATAGCAAACCTGAGACCCTTCCTATAGCATGAGATGTGATATCCAAATCCTTCCCATTCCAATCGTGAGACCCTTCCTATAGCATGAGATGTGATATCTCAATGCCTCTAATACCAAACCTGAGATCCTTCCTCTAACATGAAATGTGATATCCAAATCCTTCCCTTTCCAAACCTGAGAGCCTACCTATAGCATGAGATGTGATATCCAACTCCTTCCCATTCCAATCCTGAGACCCTTCCTATAGCATGAGATGTGATATCTCAATGCTTATACCAAACCTGAGACCCTTCCTATAGCATGAGATGTGATATCCAAATCCTTCCCATTCCAATCCTGAGACCCTTCCTATAGCATGAGATGTGATATCTCAATGCCTCTAATACCAAACCTGAGATCCTTCCTTGAACATGAAATGTGATATCCCACTCCTTCCCTTTCCAAACCAGAGAGTCTACCTATAGCATGAGATGTGATATCCAAGTCCTTCCCATTCCAATCCTTAGACACTTCCTACAGCATGAGATGTGATATCTCAATGATTCTATTACCAAACCTGAGACCCGTCCTATAACATGAGATGGGATATCCAACTCCTTCCCATTTCAATCCTGAGAAACTTCCGATAGCAGAGATGTGATATCTCAATGCTTAGACCAAACCTGAGACCCTTCCTATAACATGAGATGTGATATCTCAATGCTTCTAATACCAAACCTGAGATCCTTCCTATGACATGAGATGTGATATCCAATTCCTTCCCATTCCAAACCTGAGATCCTTCCGATAGCATGAGATGTGATATTTCAATTCTTCTAATACCAAACCTGAGATCCTTCCTATAACACAAGATGTGATATTCAAATCCTTCCCCTTCCAAACCTGAGACCCTCCCTTTAGCATGAGATGTGATATCCAACTCCTTCCCATTCCAATCCTGAGACCCTTCTGATAGCATGAGATGTTATATCTCAATGCCTCTAATACCAAACCTGAGATTCTACCTCTAACATGAAATGTGATATCTAACTCCTTCCCCTTCCAAACCTTGGAGCCTTCCTATAACATGAGATGTGATATCGAAGTCCTTCCCATTCCAATCCTGAGACCCTTCCTATAACATGAGATGTGATATCCAACTCCTTCCATTCCAATCCTGAGACCCTTCCTATAGCATGGGATGTGATATTTCAATGCTTATAGCAAACCTGAGACCCTTCCTATAGCATGAGATGTGATATCCAAATCCTTCCCATTCCAATCCTGAGACCCTTCCTATAGCATGAGATGTGATATCTCAATGCCTCTAATACCAAACCTGAGATCCTTCCTCTAACATGAAATGTGATATCCAAATCCTTCCCTTTCCAAACCTGAGAGCCTACCTATAGCATGAGATGTGATATCCAACTCCTTCCCATTCCAATCCTGAGACCCTTCCTATAGCATGAGATGTGATATCTCAATGCTTATACCAAACCTGAGACCCTTCCTATAGCATGAGATGTGATATCCAAATCCTTCCCCTTCCAAACCAGAGACCCTCCCTTTAGCATGAGATGTGATATCCAACTCCTTCCCATTCCAATCCTGAGACATTTCTGATAGCATGAGATGTGATATCTCAATGCTTCTAATACCAAACCTGAGATCCTTCCTATGACATGAGATGTGATATCCAATTCCTTCCCATTCCAAACCTGAGACCCTTCCTATAGCATGAGATGTGATATCTCAATGCTTCTAATACCAAACCTGAGATCCTTCCTATAACATGAGATGTGATATCCAAATCCTTCCCCTTCCAAACCAGAGACCCTCCCTTTAGCATGAGATGTGATATCCAACTCCTTCCCATTCCAATCCTGAGACATTTCTGATAGCATGAGATGTGATATCTCAATGCCTCTAATACCAAACCTGAGATCCTACCTCTAACATGAAATGTGATATCCAACTCCTTCCCCTTGCAAACCTGAGAGCCTTCCTATAGCATGAGATGTGATATCGAAGTATTTCCCATTCCAATCCTGAGACCCTTCCTATAACATGAGATGTGATATCCAACTCCTTCCCATTCCAACCTGAGACCCTTCCTATAGCATGAGATGGGATATCCAACTACTTCCAAATCCAATCCTGATACCCTTCCGATAGCATGAGATGTGATATCTCAATCCCTCTAATACCAAACCTGAGATCCTTCCTATAACATGAGATGTGATATCAAAATCCTTCCCCTTCCAAACCTGAGACCCTCCCTTTAGCATGAGATGTGATATCCAACTCCTTCCCATTCCAATCCTGAGACCCTTCTGATAGCATGAGATGTGATATTCAATGCCTCTAATACCAAACCTGAGATCCTACCTCTAACATGAAATGTGATATCCAGCTCCTTCCCTTTCCAAACGTGAGAGCCTCCCTATAGCATGAGATGGGATATTCAAGTCCTTCCCATTCCAATCCTGAGACCCTTCCTATAGCATGAGATGTGATATCTCAATGCTTCTAATACCAAACCTGAGACCGTTCCTATAACATAAGATGGGATATCCAACTCCTTCCCATTCCAATCCTGAGACCCTTCCGATAGCAGAGATGTGATATCTCAATGCTGATACCAAACCTGAGACCCTTCCTATGGCATGAGATGTCATATACAACTCCTTCCCATTCCAATCCTGAGACCATTCCTATAGCATGAGATGTGATATCTCAATGCTTCTAATACCAAACCTGAGATCCTTCCTATGACATGAGATGTGATATCCAATTCCTTCCCATTCCAAACCTGAGACCCTTCCTATAGCATGAGATGTGATATCTCAATGCTTCTAATACCAAACCTGAGATCCTTCCTATAACATGAGATGTGATATCCAAATCCTTCCCCTTCCAAACCAGAGACCCTCCCTTTAGCATGAGATGTGATATCCAACTCCTTCCCATTCCAATCCTGAGACATTTCTGATAGCATGAGATGTGATATCTCAATGCCTCTAATACCAAACCTGAGATCCTACCTCTAACATGAAATGTGATATCCAACTCCTTCCCCTTGCAAACCTGAGAGCCTTCCTATAGCATGAGATGTGATATCGAAGTATTTCCCATTCCAATCCTGAGACCCTTCCTATAACATGATATGTGATATCCAACTCCTTCCCATTCCAACCTGAGACCCTTCCTATAGCATGAGATGGGATATCCAACTACTTCCAAATCCAATCCTGATACCCTTCCGATAGCATGAGATGTGATATCTCAATCCCTCTAATACCAAACCTGAGATCCTTCCTATAACATGAGATGTGATATCAAAATCCTTCCCCTTCCAAACCTGAGACCCTCCCTTTAGCATGAAATGTGATATCCAACTCCTTCCCTTTCCAAACGTGAGAGCCTCCCTATAGCATGAGATGGGATATTCAAGTCCTTCCCATTCCAATCCTGAGACCCTTCCTATAGCATGAGATGTGATATCTCAATGCTTCTAATACCAAACCTGAGACCCTTCCTATAACATAAGATGGGATATCCAACTCCTTCCCATTCCAATCCTGAGACCCTTCCGATAGCAGAGATGTGATATCTCAATGCTGATACCAAACCTGAGACCCTTCCTATGGCATGAGATGTCATATACAACTCCTTCCCATTCCAATCCTGAGACCCTTCCTATAGCATGGGATGTGATATCTCAATGCTTATACCAAACCTGAGACCCTACCTATAGCATGAGATGTGATATCCAACTCCTTCCCATTCCAATCCTGAGACCCTTCCTATAACATGAGATGTGATGTCTCAATGCTTCTAATACCAAACCTGAGATCCTTCCTATGGCATGAGATGTCATATAAAACTCCTTCCCATTCCATTCCTGAGACCCTTCCTATAGCATGAGATGTGATGTCCAACTCCTTCCCATTCCAATCCTGAGACCCTTCCTATAGCATGAGATGTGATATCCAAATCCTTCCCATTCCAATCGTGAGACCCTTCCTATAGCATGAGATGTGATATCCAAAACCTTCCCTTTCCAAAACTGAGAGCCTACCTATAGCATGAGATGTGATATCCAACTCCTTCCCATTCCAATCCTGAGACCCTTCCTATAGCATGAGATGTGATATCTCAATGCTTATACCAAACCTGAGACCCTTCCTATAGCATGAGAAGTGATATCCAAATCCTTCCCATTCCAATCCTGAGACCCTTCCTATAGCATGAGATGTGATATCCAAATCCTTCCCCTTCCAAACCTGAGACCCTCCCTTTAGCATGAGATGTGATATCCAACTCCTTCCCATTCCAATCCTGAGACCCTTCTGATAGCATGAGATGTTATATCTCAATGCCTCTAATACCAAACCTGAGATCCTACCTCTAACATGAAATGTGATATCCAACTCCTTCCCCTTCTAAACCTGGGAGCCTTCCTATAACATGAGATGTGATATCGAAGTGCTTCCCATTCCAATCCTGAGACCCTTCCTATAACATGAGATGTGATATCCAACTCCTTCCCATTCCAATCCTGAGACCCTTCCTATAGCATGAGATGGGATGTCTCAATGCTTCTAATACCAAATCTGAGATCCTTCCTATAACATGAGATGTGATATCCAACTCCTTCCCATTACAATCTTGAGACCGTTTCTATAGCATGAGATGTGATATCTCAATGCTTATACCAAACCTGAGACCCTTCCTATAGCATGAGATGTGATATCCAAATCCTTCCCATTCCAATCGTGAGACCCTTCCTATAGCATGAGATGTGATATCTCAATGCCTCTAATACCAAACCTGAGATCCTACCTCTAAAATGAAATTTGATATGCAACTCCTTCCCCTTCCAAACCTGATAGCCTTCCTATAGCATGAGATGTGATATCCAAGTCCTTCCCATTCCAATCCTGATACCCTTCCTATAACATGAGATGTGATATCCAATTCCTTCCCATTCCAACCTGAGACCCTTCCTATAGCATGAGATGGGATATCCAACTCCTTCCAAATCCAATCCTGATACCCTTCCGATAGCATGAGATGTGATATCCCAATGCTTCTACAAAACCTGAGACCCATACATGGCATGAGATGTGATATCAAACTCCTTCCCATTCCAATCCTGAGACACTTCCTATAGCATGAGATGTGATATCTCAATGCTTCTAATACCAAACCTGAGACTCTTCCTATAACATGAGATGGGATATCCAACTCTTTCCCATTCCAATCCTGAGACCCTTCCGATAGCAGAGATGTGATATCTCAATGCTTATACCAAACCTGAGACCCTTCCTATAGCATGAGATGTCATATACAACTCCTTCCCATTCCAATCCTGAGACCCTTCCTATAGCATGAGATGTGATATCTCAATGCTTATACCAAACCTGAGACCCTTCCTATAGCATGAGATGTGATATCCAACTCCTTCCCATTTCAATCCTGAGACCCTTCCTATAGCATGAGATGTGATGTCTCAATGCTTCTAATACCAAACCTGAGATCCTTCCTATAACATCAGATGTGATATCCAACTCCTTCCCATTCCAATCCTGAGACCCTTCCTATAGCATGAGATGTGATATCTCAATGTTCATACCAAACCTGAGAGCCTTCCTATAGCATGAGATGTGATATCCAACTCCTTCCCATTCCAATCCTGAGACCCTTCCTATAGCATGAGATGTGATATCTCAATGCCTCTAATACCAAATCTGAGATCCTTCCTCTAACATGAAATGTGATATCCAACTCCTTCCCTTTCCAAACCTGAGAGCCTACCTATAGCATGAGATGTGATATCCAAGACCTTCCCATTCCAATCCTTAGACCCTTCCTACAGCATACAATATGATATCTCAATGATTCTAATAACAAACCTGAGACCCGTCCTATAACATGAGATGTGATATCCAACTCCTTCCCATTCCAATCCTGAGACACTTCCGATAGCAGAGATGTGATATCTCAATGCTTATTCCAAACCTGAGACCCTTCCTATAGCATGAGATGTGATATCCAACTCCTTCCCGTTCCAAACCTGAGACCCTTCCTATAGCATATGTGATATCCAACTCCTTCCCATTCCAAACATGAGACCCTTCCTATAGCATGAGATGTGATATCCAACTCCTTCCCATTCCAATCCTGAGACCCTTCCTATAGCATGAGATATCTCAATGCCTCTAATACCAAACCTGAAATCCTTCCTCTAACATGAAATGTGATATCCAACTCCTTCCCTTTCCAAACCTGAGAGCCTACCTATAGCATGAGATGTGATATCCAAGACCTTCCCATTCCAATCCTTAGACCCTTCCTACAGCATACAATATGATATCTCAATGATTCTAATAACAAACCTGAGACCCGTCCTATAACATGAGATATGATATCCAACTCCTTCCCATTCCAATCCTGAGACACTTCCGATAGCAGAGATGTGATATCTCAATGCTTATTCCAAACCTGAGACCCTTCCTATAGCATGAGATGTGATATCCAACTCCTTCCCGTTCCAAACCTGAGACCCTTCCTATAGCATATGTGATATCCAACTCCTTCCCATTCCAAACATGAGACCCTTCCTATAGCAAGAATGTAATATCCAACTCCTTCCCATTCCAATCCTGAGACCCTTCCTACAGCATGCGATGTGATATCTCAATGCTTCTAATACCAAACCTGAGACCCGTCCTATAACATGAGATGGGATATCCAACTCCTTCCCGTTCCAAACCTGAGACCCTTCCTATAGCATGAGATGTGATATCCAACTCCTTCCCATCCCAATCCTGAGACACTTCCGATTGCAGAGATGTGATATCTCAATGCTTATACCAAACCTGAGACTCTTCCTATAACATGAGATGTGATATCCAAATCCTTCCCGTTCCAAACCTGAGACCCTTCCTATAGCATAAGATGTGATATCCAACTCCTTCCCATTCCAATCCTGAGACCCTTCCGATAGCATGAGATGTGATATCTCAATGCTTCTAATACCAAACCTGAGATCCTTCTTATAACATATGATGTGATATCCAAATCCTTCCCCTTCCAAACCTGAGACCCTCCCTTTAGCATGAAATGTGATATCCAACTCCTTCCCATTCCAATCCTGAGACCCTTATGATAGCATGAGATGTGATATCTCAATGCCTCTAATACCAAACCTGAGATACTTCCGATAGCATGAGATGTGATATCTCAATGCTTCTAATACCAAACCTGAGATCCTTCCTATAACATGAGATGTGATATCCAAATCCTTCCCCTTCCAAACCTGAGACCCTCCCTTTAGCATGAGATGTGATATCCAACTCCTTCCCATTCCAATCCTGAGACCCTTCTGATAGCATGAGATGTGATATCTCAATGCCTCTAATACCAAACCTGAGATCCTACCTCTAACATGAAATATGATATCCAACTCCTTCCCTTTCCAAACCTGAGATCCTGCCTATAGCATGAGATGTGATATCCAAGTCCTTCCCATTCCAATCCTGAGACCCTTCCTATAGCATGAGATGTGATATCTCAATGCTTATACCAAACCTGAGACCCTTCCTATGGCATGAGATGCCATATACAACTCCTTCCCATTCCAATCCTGAGACCCTGCTTATAGCATGAGTTGTGATATCTCAATGCTTCTAATGCCAAACCTGAGATCTTTCCTATAACATGAGATGTGATATCCAACTCCTTCCCATTCCAATCCTGAGACCATTCCTATAGCATGAGATGTGATATCTCAATGCTTATACCAAACCTGAGACCCTTCCTATAGCTTGAGATGTGATATCCAACTCCATCCCATTCCAATACTGAGACCCTTCCTATAGCATGAGATGTGATATCTCAATGCCTCTAATACCAAACCTGAGATCCTTCCTCTAACATGAAATGTGATATCCAACTCCTTCCCCTTCCAAACCTGAGAGCCTTCCTATAGCATGAGATATGATATCCAAGTCCTTTCCATTCCAATCCTGAGACCCTTCCTATAACATGAGATGTGATATCCAACTCCTTCCCATTCCAACCTGAGACCCTTCCTATAGCATGAGATGGGATATCCAACTCCTTCCAAATCCAATCCTGATACCCTTCCGATAGCATGAGATGTGATATCCCAATGCTTCTACCAAACCTGAGACCCATACTATGGCATGAGATGTGATATCAAACTGCTTCCAATTCTAACCTGAGACCCTTCCTATAGCATGAGATGGGATATCCAACTCCTTCCAAATCCAATCCTGATACCCTTCCGATAGCATGAGATGTGATATCCCAATGCTTCTACCAAACCTGAGACCCATACTATGGCATGAGATGTGATATCCAACTCCTTCCCATTCCAATTCTGAGACTCTTCTGATAGCATGAGATGTGATATCTCAATGCCTCTAATACCAAACCTGAGATCCTACCTCTAACATGAAATGTGATATCCAACTCTTTCCCGTTGCAAACCTGAGAGCCTTCCTATAGCATGAGATGTGATATCCAAGTCCTTCCCATTCCAATCCTGAGACCCTTCCTATAACATGAGATGTGATATCCAACTCCTTCCCATTCCAACCTGAGACCCTTCCTATAGCATGAGATGGGATATCCAACTCCTTCCAAATCCAATCCTGATACCCTTCCGATAGCATGAGATGTGATATCCCAATGCTTCTACCAAACCTGAGACCCATACTATGGCATGAGATGTGATATCAAACTCCTTCCCATTCCAATCCTGTGACCCTTCCTATAGCTTGAGATGTGATATCCAACTCCTTCCCATTCCAATTCTGAGACCCTTCCTATACAATGAGACTTGATATCTCAATGCTTCTAATACCAAACCTGAGAGCCGTCCTATAAAATGAGATGTGATATCCAAATCCTTCCCCTTCCAAACCTTAGACCCTTCCTTTATCATGAGATGTGATATCCAACTCCTTCCCATTCCAATCCTGAGACTCTTCCGATATCATGAGATGTGATATCTCAATGCTTCTAATATCAAACTTGAGACCCTCCCTATAGCATGAGATGTGATATCCAAGTCTTTCCCATTCCAATCCTGAGACCCTTCCTATAGCATGAGATGTGATATCTCAATGCTTCTAATACCAAACCTGAGACCCTTCCTATAACATGAGATGGGAATATCCAACTCCTTCCCATTCCAATCCTGAGACCCTTCCGATAGCAGAGATGTGATATCTCACTGCTTATACCAAACCTGAGACCCTTCCTATAGCATGAGATGTGATATCCAACTCCTTCCCATTCCAATCCTGAGACACTTCCTATAGCATGAGATGTGATATCTCACTGCTTATACCAAACCTGAGACCCTTCCTATAGCATGAGATGGGATATCCAACTCCTTCCCATTCCAATCGTGAGACCCTTCCGATAGCAGAGATGTGATATCTCAATGCTTATACCAAACCTAAGACCCTTCCTATGGCATGAGATGTCATATACAACTCCTTCCCATTCCAATCCTGAGACCCTTCCTATAGCATGAGATGTGATATCTCAATGCTTATACCAAACCTGAGACCCTTCCTATAGCATGAGATGTGATATCCAACTCCTTCCCATTCCAATCCTGAGACCCTTCCTATAGCATGAGATGTGATGTCTCAATGCTTCTAATACCAAACCTGAGATCCTTCCTATAACATGAGATGTGATATCCAACTCCTTCCCATTCCAATCCCGAGACCCTTCCTATAGCATGAGATGTGATATCTCAATGCTTATACCAAACCTGAGACCCTTCCTATAGCATGAGATGTGATATCCAACTCCTTCCCATTCCAATCCTGAGACTCTTCCTATAGCATGAGATGTGATATCTCAATGCCTCTAATACCAAACCTGAGATCCTTCCTCTAACATGAAATGTGATATCCAACTCCTTCCCTTTACAAACCTGAGAGCCTACCTATAGCATGAGATGTGATATCCAAGTTCTTCCCATTCCAATCCTTAGACCCTTCCTACAGCATGCAATATGATATCTCAATGATTCTAATAACAAACCTGAGACCCGTCCTATAACATGAGATGGGATATCCAACTCCTTCCCATTCCAATCCTGAGACACTTCCGATAGCAGAGATGTGATATCTCAATGCTTATACCAAACCTGAGACCCTTCCTATAACATGAGATGTGATATCCAACTCCTTCCCGGTCCAAACCTGAGACCCTTCATATAGCATATGTGATATCCAACTCCTTCCCATTCCAAACATGAGACCCTTCCTATAGCAAGAGTGTAATATCCAACTCCTTCCCATTCCAATCCTGAGACCATTCCTATAGCATGAGATGTGATATCTCAATGCTTCTAATACCAAACCTGAGATCCTTCCTATGACATGAGATGTGATATCCAATTCCTCCCCATTCCAAACCTGAGAACCTTCCTACAGCATGCGATGTGATATCTCAATGCTTCTAATACCAAACCCGAGACCAGTCCTATAACATGAGATTGGATATCCAACTCCTTCCCCTTCCAAACCTGAGACTCTTCCTATAGCATGAGATGTGATATCCAACTTCTTCCCATTCCAATCCTGAGACCCTTCCTATAACATGAGAGATGTGATGTCTCAATGCTTCTAATACCAAACCTGAGATCTTTCCTATAACATGAGATGTGATATCCAACTCCTTCCCATTCCAATCCTGAGACCCTTCCTATAGCATGAGATGTGATATCTCAATGCTTATACCAAACCTGAGACCCTTCCTATAGCTTGAGATGTGATATCCAACTCCTTCCCATTCCAATCCTGAGACCCTTCCTATAGCATGAGATGTGATATCTCAAGGCCTCTAATACCAAACCTGAGATCCTTCCTCTAACATGAAATGTGATATCCAACTCCTTCCCCTTCCAAACCTGAGAGCCTTCCTATAACATGAAATGTGATATCCAATTCCTTCCCATTCCAACCTGAGACCCTTCCTATAGCATGAGATGGGATATCCAACTCCTTCCAAATCCAATACTGATACCCTTCCGATAGCATGAGATGTGATATCCCAATGCTTCTACGAAACCTGAGACCCATACTATGGCATGAGATGTGATATCAAACTCCTTCCCATTCCAATCCTGAGACCCTACCTATAGCTTGAGATGTGATATCCAACTCCTTCCCATTCCAATTCTGAGACCCTTCCTATACCATGAGACTTGATATCTCAATGCTTCTAATACCAAACCTGAGACCCGTCCTATAACATGAGATGTGATATCCAAATCCTTCCCCTTCCAAACCTTAGACCCTTCCTTTATCATGAGATGTGATATCCAATTCCTTCCCATTCCAATCCTGAGACCCTTCCGATATCATGAGATTTGTTATCTCAATGCTTCTAATATCAAACTTGAGACCCTCCCTATAACATGAGATGTGACATCCAAGTCCTCCCCATTCCAATCCTGAGACCCTTCCTATAGCATGAGATGTGATATCTCAATGCTTCTAATACCAAACCTGAGACCCTTCCTATAACATGATTTGGGATATCCAACTCCTTCCCATTCCAATCCTGAGACCCTTCCGATAGCAGAGATGTGATATCTCAATGCTTATACCAAACCTGAGACCCTTCCTATGGCCTGAGATGTCATATGCAACTCCTTCCCATTCCAATCCTGAGACCCTTCCTATAGCATGAGATGTGATATCTCAATGCCTCTAATACAAACCTGAAATCCTTCCCCTAACATGAAATGTGATATCCAACTCCTTCCCTTTCCAAACCTGAGAGCCTACCTATAGCATGAGATGTGATATCCAAGACCTTCCCATTCCAATCCTCAAACCCTTCCTACATCATACAATATGATATCTCAATGATTCTAATAACAAACCTGAGACCCGTCCTACAACATGAGATGTGATATCCAACTCCTTCCCATTCCAATCCTGAGACACTTCCGATAGCAGAGATGTGATATCTCAATGCTTATTCCAAACCTGAGACCCTTCCTATAGCATGAGATGTGATATCCAACTCCTTCCCTTTCCAAACCTGAGACTCTTCCTATAGCATATGTGATATCCAACTCCTTCCCATTCCAAACATGAGACCCTTCCTATAGCAGGAATGTAATATCCAACTCCTTCCCATTCCAATCCTCAGACCCTTCCTACAGCATGCGATGTGATATCTCAATGCTTCTAATACCAAACCTGAGACCCGTCCTATAACATGAGATGGGATATCCAACTCCTTCCCGTTCCAAACCTGAGACCCTTCCTATAGCATGAGATGTGATATCCAACTCCTTCCCATCCCAATCCTGAGACACTTCCGATTGCAGAGATGTGATATCTCAATGCTTATACCAAACCTGAGACTCTTCCTATAACATGAGATGTGATATCCAACTCCTTCCCGTTCCAAACCTGAGACCCTTCCTATAGCATAAGATGTGATATCCAACTCCTTCCCATTCCAATCCTTAGACCCTTCCTACAGCATGCAATATGATATCTCAATGATTCTAATAACAAACCTGAGACCCGTCCTATAACATGAGATGGGATATCCAACTCCTTCCCATTCCAATCCTGAGACACTTCCGATAGCAGAGATGTGATATCTCAATGCTTATACCAAACCTGAGACCCTTCCTATAACATGAGATGTGATATCCAACTCCTTCCCGGTCCAAACCTGAGACCCTTCCTATAGCATATGTGATATCCAACTCCTTCCCATTCCAAACATGAGACCCTTCCTATAGCAAGAGTGTAATATCCAACTCCTTCCCATTCCAATCCTGAGACCATTCCTATAGCATGAGATGTGATATCTCAATGCTTCTAATACCAAACCTGAGATCCTTCCTATGACATGAGATGTGATATCCAATTTCTCCCCATTCCAAACCTGAGAACCTTCCTACAGCATGCAATGTGATATCTCAATGCTTCTAATACCAAACCCGAGACCAGTCCTATAACATGAGATTGGATATCCAACTCCTTCCCCTTCCAAACCTGAGACTCTTCCTATAGCATGAGATGTGATATCCAACTTCTTCCCATTCCAATCCTGAGACCCTTCCTATAACATGAGATGTGATGTCTCAATGCTTCTAATACCAAACCTGAGATCTTTCCTATAACATGAGATGTGATATCCAACTCCTTCCCATTCCAATCCTGAGACCCTGAGACCCCATGAGATGTGATATCTCAATGCTTATACCAAACCTGAGACCCTTCCTATAGCTTGAGATGTGATATCCAACTCCTTCCCATTCCAATCCTGAGACCCTTCCTATAGCATGAGATGTGATATCTCAAGGCCTCTAATACCAAACCTGAGATCCTTCCTCTAACATGAAATGTGATATCCAACTCCTTCCCCTTCCAAACCTGAGAGCCTTCCTATAACATGAAATGTGATATCCAATTCCTTCCCATTCCAACCTGAGACCCTTCCTATAGCATGAGATGGGATATCCAACTCCTTCCAAATCCAATACTGATACCCTTTCGATAGCATGAGATGTGATATCCCAATGCTTCTACCAAACCTGAGACCCATACTATGGCATGAGATGTGATATCGAACTCCTTCCCATTCCAATCCTGAGACCCTACCTATAGCTTGAGATGTGATATCCAACTCCTTCCCATTCCAATTCTGAGACCCTTCCTATACCATGAGACTTGATATCTCAATGCTTCTAATACCAAACCTGAGACCCGTCCTATAACATGAGATGTGATATCCAAATCCATCCCCTTCCAAACCTTAGACCCTTCCTTTATCATGAGATGTGATATCCAATTCCTTCCCATTCCAATCCTGAGACCCTTCCGATATCATGAGATTTGTTATCTCAATGCTTCTAATATCAAACTTGAGACTCTCCCTATAACATGAGATGTGACATCCAAGTCCTCCCCATTCCAATCCTGAGACCCTTCCTATAGCATGAGATGTGATATCTCAATGCTTCTAATACCAAACCTGAGACCCTTCCTATAACATGATTTGGGATATCCAACTCCTTCCCATTCCAATCCTGAGACCCTTCCGATAGCAGAGATGTGATATCTCAATGCTTATACCAAACCTGAGACCCTTCCTATGGCCTGAGATGTCATATGCAACTCCTTCCCATTCCAATCCTGAGACCCTTCCTATAGCATGAGATGTGATATCTCAATGCCTCTAATACCAAACCTGAAATCCTTCCTCTAACATGAAATGTGATATCCAACTCCTTCCCTTTCCAAACCTGAGAGCCTACCTATAACATGAGATGTGATATCCAACTCCTTCCCATTCCAATCCTGAGACACTCTGATAGCAGAGATGTGATATCTCAATGCTTATTCCAAACCTGAGACCCTTCCTATAGCATGAGATGTGATATCCAACTCCTTCCCGTTCCAAACCTGAGACCCTTCCTATAGCATATGTGATATCCAACTCCTTCCCATTCCAAACATGAGACCCTTCCTATAGCAAGAATGTAATATCCAACTCCTTCCCGTTCCAAACCTGAGACCCTTCCTATAGCATATGTGATATCCAACTCCTTCCCATTCCAATCCTCAGACCCTTCCTACAGCATGCGATGTGATATCTCAATGCTTCTAATACCAAACCTGAGACCCGTCCTATAACATGAGATGGGATATCCAACTCCTTCCCGTTCCAAACCTGAGACCCTTCCTATAGCATGAGATGTGATATCCAACTCCTTCCCATCCCAATCCTGAGACACTTCCGATTGCAGAGATGTGATATCTCAATGCTTATACCAAACCTGAGACTCTTCCTATAACATGAGATGTGATATCCAACTCCTTCCCGTTCCAAACCTGAGACCCTTCCTATAGCATAAGATGTGATATCCAACTCCTTCCCATTCCAATCCTGAGACCCTTCCGATAGCATGAGATGTGATATCTCAATGCTTCTAATACCAAACCTGAGATCCTTCTTATAACATGTGATGTGATATCCAAATCCTTCCCCTTCCAAACTTGAGACCCTCCCTTTAGCATGAAATGTGATATCCAACTCCTTCCCATTCCAATCCTGAGACCCTTATGATAGCATGAGATGTGATATCTCAATGCCTCTAATACCAAACCTGAGATACTTCCGATAGCATGAGATGTGATATCTCAATGCTTCTAATACCAAACCTGAGATCCTTCCTATAACATGAGATGTGATATCCAAATCCTTCCCCTTCCAAACCTGAGACCCTCCCTTTAGCATGAGATGTGATATCCAACTCCTTCCCATTCCAATCCTGAGACCCTTCTGATAGCATGAGATGTGATATCTCAATGCCTCTAATACCAAACCTGAGATCCTACCTCTAACATGAAATATGATATCCAACTCCTTCCCTTTCCAAACCTGAGATCCTGCCTATAGCATGAGATGTGATATCCAAGTCCTTCCCATTCCAATCCTGAGACCCTTCCTATAGCATGAGATGTGATGTCTCAATGCTTATACCAAACCTGAGACCCTTCCTATGGCATGAGATGCCATATACAACTCCTTCCCATTCCAATCCTGAGACCCTGCTTATAGCATGAGATGTGATATCTCAATGCTTCTAATACCAAACCTGAGATCTTTCCTATAACATGAGATGTGATATCCATCTCCTTCCCATTCCAATCCTGAGACCATTCCTATAGCATGAGATGTGATATCTCAATGCTTATACCCAACCTGAGACCCTTCCTATAGCTTGAGATGTGATATCCAACTCCTTCCCATTCCAATCCTGAGACCCTTCCTATAGCATGAGATGTGATATCTCAATGCCTCTAATACCAAACCTGAGATCCTTCCTCTAACATGAAATGTGATATCCAACTCCTTCCCCTTCCAAACCTGAGAGCCTTCCTATAGCATGAGATATGATATCCAACTCCTTCCCATTCCAACCTGAGACCCTTCCTATAGCATGAGATGGGATATCCAACTCCTTCCAAATCCAATCCTGATACCCTTCCGATAGCATGAGATGTGATATCCCAATGCTTCTACCAAACCTGAGACCCATACTATGGCATGAGATGTGATATCAAACTCCTTGCCATTCCAACCTGAGACCCTTCCTATAGCATGAGATGGGATATCCAACTCCTTCCAAATCCAATCCTGAAATCCTTCCGATAGCATGAGATGTGATATCCCAATGCTTCTACCAAACCTGAGACCCATACTATGGCATGAGATGTGATATCCAACTCCTTCCCATTCCAATTCTGAGACTCTTCTGATAGCATGAGATGTGATATATCAATGCCTCTAATACCAAACCTGAGATCCTACCTCCAACATGAAATGTGATATCCAACTCTTTCCCGTTGCAAACCTGAGAGCCTTCCTATAGCATGAGATGTGATATCCAAGTCCTTCCCATTCCAATCCTGAGACCCTTCCTATAACATGAGATGTGATATCCAACTCCTTCCCATTCCAACCTGAGACCCTTCCTATAGCATGAGATGGGATATCCAACTCCTTCCAAATCCAATCCTGATACCCTTCCGATAGCATGAGATGTGATATCCCAATGCTTCTACCAAACCTGAGACCCATACTATGGCATGAGATGTGATATCAAACTCCTTCCCATTCCAATCCTGTGACCCTTCCTATAGCTTGAGATGTGATATCCAACTCCTTCCCATTCCAATTCTGAGACCCTTCCTATACAACGAGACTTGATATCTCAATGCTTCTAATACCAAACCTGAGACCCGTCCTATAACATGAGATGTGATATCCAAATCCTTCCCCTTCCAAACCTTAGACCCTTCCTTTATCATGAGATGTGATATCCAACTCCTTCCCATTCCAATCCTGAGACTCTTCCGATATCATGAGATGTGATATCTCAATGCTTCTAATATCAAACTTGAGACCCTCCCTATAGCATGAGATGTGATATCCAAGTCCTTCCCATTCCAATCCTGAGACCCTTCTTATAGCATGAGATGTGATATCTCAATGCTTCTAATACCAAACCTGAGACCCTTCCTATAACATGAGATGGGAATATCCAACTCCTTCCCATTCCAATCCTGAGACCCTTCCGATAGCAGAGATGTGATATCTCAATGCTTATACCAAACCTGAGATCCTTCCTATAACATGAGATGTGATATCCAACTCCTTCCCATTCCAATCCTGAGACACTTCCTATAGCATGAGATGTGATATCTCACTGCTTATACCAAACCTGAGACCCTTCCTATAGCATGAGATGTGATATCCAACTCCTTCCCATTCCAATCCTGAGACCCTTTCTATAGCATGAGATGTGATATCTCAATGCTTCTAATATCAAACTTGTGACCCTCCCTATAGCATGAGATGTGATACCCAAGTCCTTCCCATTCCAATCCTGAGACCCTTCCTACAACATGCGATGTGATGTCTCAATGCTTCTAATACCAAACCTGAGACTCTTCCTATAACATGAGATGGGATATCCAACTCCTTCCCATTCCAATCCTGAGACCCTTCCGATAGCAGAGATGTGATATCTCAATGCTTATACCAAACCTAAGACCCTTCCTATGGCATGAGATGTCATATACAACTCCTTCCCATTCCAATCCTGAGACCCTTCCTATAGCATGAGATGTGATATCTCAATGCTTATACCAAACCTGAGACCCTTCCTATAGCATGAGATGTGATATCCAACTCCTTCCCATTCCAATCCTGAGACCCTTCCTATAGCATGAGATGTGATGTCTCAATGCTTCTAATACCAAACCTGAGATCCTTCCTATAACATGAGATGTGATATCCAACTCCTTCCCATTCCAATCCCGAGACCCTTCCTATAGCATGAGATGTGATATCTCAATGCTTATACCAAACCTGAGACCCTTCCTATAGCATGAAATGTGATATCCAACTCCTTCCCATTCCAATCCTGAGACTCTTCCTATAGCATGAGATGTGATATCTCAATGCCTCTAATACCAAACCTGAGATCCTTCCTCTAACATGAAATGTGATATCCAACTCCTTCCCTTTCCAAACCTGAGAGCCTACCTATAGCATGAGATGTGATATCCAAGTCCTTCCCATTCCAATCCTTAGACCCTTCCTACAGCATGCAATATGATATCTCAATGATTCTAATAACAAACCTGAGACCCGTCCTATAACATGAGATGGGATATCCAACTCCTTCCCATTCCAATCCTGAGACACTTCCGATAGCAGAGATGTGATATCTCAATGCTTATACCAAACCTGAGACCCTTCCTATAACATGAGATGTGATATCCAACTCCTTCCCGGTCCAAACCTGAGACCCTTCCTATAGCATATGTGATATCCAACTCCTTCCCATTCCAAACATGAGACCCTTCCTATAGCAAGAGTGTAATATCCAACTCCTTCCCATTCCAATCCTGAGACCATTCCTATAGCATGAGATGTGATATCTCAATGCTTCTAATACCAAACCTGAGATCCTTCCTATGACATGAGATGTGATATCCAATTCCTCCCCATTCCAAACCTGAGAACCTTCCTACAGCATGCGATGTGATATCTCAATGCTTCTAATACCAAACCCGAGACCAGTCCTATAACATGAGATTGGATATCCAACTCCTTCCCCTTCCAAACCTGAGACTCTTCCTATAGCATGAGATGTGATATCCAACTTCTTCCCATTCCAATCCTGAGACCCTTCCTATAACATGAGATGTGATGTCTCAATGCTTCTAATACCAAACCTGAGATCTTTCCTATAACATGAGATGTGATATCCAACTCCTTCCCATTCCAATCCTGAGACCCTTCCTATAGCATGAGATGTGATATCTCAATGCTTATACCAAACCTGAGACCCTTCCTATAGCTTGAGATGTGATATCCAACTCCTTCCCATTCCAATCCTGAGACCCTTCCTATAGCATGAGATGTGATATCTCAAGGCCTCTAATACCAAACCTGAGATCCTTCCTCTAACATGAAATGGGATATCCAACTCCTTCCCCTTCCAAACCTGAGAGCCTTCCTATAACATGAAATGTGATATCCAATTCCTTCCCATTCCAACCTGAGACCCTTCCTATAGCATGAGATGGGATATCCAACTCCTTCCAAATCCAATACTGATACCCTTCCGATAGCATGAGATGTGATATCCCAATGCTTCTACCAAACCTGAGACCCATACTATGGCATGAGATGTGATATCAAACTCCTTACTATTCCAATCCTGAGACCCTACCTATAGCTTGAGATGTGATATCCAACTCCTTCCCATTCCAATTCTGAGACCCTTCCTATACCATGAGACTTGATATCTCAATGCTTCTAATACCAAACCTGAGACCCGTCCTATAACATGAGATGTGATATCCAAATCCTTCCCCTTCCAAACCTTAGACCCTTCCTTTATCATGAGATGTGATATCCAATTCCTTCCCATTCCAATCCTGAGACCCTACCGATATCATGAGATTTGTTATCTCAATGCTTCTAATATCAAACTTGAGACCCTCCCTATAACATGAGATGTGACATCCAAGTCCTCCCCATTCCAATCCTGAGACCCTTCCTATAGCATGAGATGTGATATCTCAATGCTTCTAATACCAAACCTGAGACCCTTCCTATAACATGATTTGGGATATCCAACTCCTTCCCATTCCAATCCTGAGACCCTTCCGATAGCAGAGATGTGATATCTCAATGCTTATACCAAACCTGAGACCCTTCCTATGGCCTGAGATGTCATATGCAACTCCTTCCCATTCCAATCCTGAGACCCTTCCTATAGCATGAGATGTGATATCTCAATGCCTCTAATACAAACCTGAAATCCTTCCCCTAACATGAAATGTGATATCCAACTCCTTCCCTTTCCAAACCTGAGAGCCTACCTATAGCATGAGATGTGATATCCAAGACCTTCCCATTCCAATCCTCAAACCCTTCCTACATCATACAATATGATATCTCAATGATTCTAATAACAAACCTGAGACCCGTCCTACAACATGAGATGTGATATCCAACTCCTTCCCATTCCAATCCTGAGACACTTCCGATAGCAGAGATGTGATATCTCAATGCTTATTCCAAACCTGAGACCCTTCCTATAGCATGAGATGTGATATCCAACTCCTTCCCTTTCCAAACCTGAGACTCTTCCTATAGCATATGTGATATCCAACTCCTTCCCATTCCAAACATGAGACCCTTCCTATAGCAGGAATGTAATATCCAACTCCTTCCCATTCCAATCCTCAGACCCTTCCTACAGCATGCGATGTGATATCTCAATGCTTCTAATACCAAACCTGAGACCCGTCCTATAACATGAGATGGGATATCCAACTCCTTCCCGTTCCAAACCTGAGACCCTTCCTATAGCATGAGATGTGATATCCAACTCCTTCCCATCCCAATCCTGAGACACTTCCGATTGCAGAGATGTGATATCTCAATGCTTATACCAAACCTGAGACTCTTCCTATAACATGAGATGTGATATCCAACTCCTTCCCGTTCCAAACCTGAGACCCTTCCTATAGCATAAGATGTGATATCCAACTCCTTCCCATTCCAATCCTTAGACCCTTCCTACAGCATGCAATATGATATCTCAATGATTCTAATAACAAACCTGAGACCCGTCCTATAACATGAGATGGGATATCCAACTCCTTCCCATTCCAATCCTGAGACACTTCCGATAGCAGAGATGTGATATCTCAATGCTTATACCAAACCTGAGACCCTTCCTATAACATGAGATGTGATATCCAACTCCTTCCCGGTCCAAACCTGAGACCCTTCCTATAGCATATGTGATATCCAACTCCTTCCCATTCCAAACATGAGACCCTTCCTATAGCAAGAGTGTAATATCCAACTCCTTCCCATTCCAATCCTGAGACCATTCCTATAGCATGAGATGTGATATCTCAATGCTTCTAATACCAAACCTGAGATCCTTCCTATGACATGAGATGTGATATCCAATTTCTCCCCATTCCAAACCTGAGAACCTTCCTACAGCATGCAATGTGATATCTCAATGCTTCTAATACCAAACCCGAGACCAGTCCTATAACATGAGATTGGATATCCAACTCCTTCCCCTTCCAAACCTGAGACTCTTCCTATAGCATGAGATGTGATATCCAACTTCTTCCCATTCCAATCCTGAGACCCTTCCTATAACATGAGATGTGATGTCTCAATGCTTCTAATACCAAACCTGAGATCTTTCCTATAACATGAGATGTGATATCCAACTCCTTCCCATTCCAATCCTGAGACCCTGAGACCCCATGAGATGTGATATCTCAATGCTTATACCAAACCTGAGACCCTTCCTATAGCTTGAGATGTGATATCCAACTCCTTCCCATTCCAATCCTGAGACCCTTCCTATAGCATGAGATGTGATATCTCAAGGCCTCTAATACCAAACCTGAGATCCTTCCTCTAACATGAAATGTGATATCCAACTCCTTCCCCTTCCAAACCTGAGAGCCTTCCTATAACATGAAATGTGATATCCAATTCCTTCCCATTCCAACCTGAGACCCTTCCTATAGCATGAGATGGGATATCCAACTCCTTCCAAATCCAATACTGATACCCTTTCGATAGCATGAGATGTGATATCCCAATGCTTCTACCAAACCTGAGACCCATACTATGGCATGAGATGTGATATCGAACTCCTTCCCATTCCAATCCTGAGACCCTACCTATAGCTTGAGATGTGATATCCAACTCCTTCCCATTCCAATTCTGAGACCCTTCCTATACCATGAGACTTGATATCTCAATGCTTCTAATACCAAACCTGAGACCCGTCCTATAACATGAGATGTGATATCCAAATCCATCCCCTTCCAAACCTTAGACCCTTCCTTTATCATGAGATGTGATATCCAATTCCTTCCCATTCCAATCCTGAGACCCTTCCGATATCATGAGATTTGTTATCTCAATGCTTCTAATATCAAACTTGAGACTCTCCCTATAACATGAGATGTGACATCCAAGTCCTCCCCATTCCAATCCTGAGACCCTTCCTATAGCATGAGATGTGATATCTCAATGCTTCTAATACCAAACCTGAGACCCTTCCTATAACATGATTTGGGATATCCAACTCCTTCCCATTCCAATCCTGAGACCCTTCCGATAGCAGAGATGTGATATCTCAATGCTTATACCAAACCTGAGACCCTTCCTATGGCCTGAGATGTCATATGCAACTCCTTCCCATTCCAATCCTGAGACCCTTCCTATAGCATGAGATGTGATATCTCAATGCCTCTAATACCAAACCTGAAATCCTTCCTCTAACATGAAATGTGATATCCAACTCCTTCCCTTTCCAAACCTGAGAGCCTACCTATAACATGAGATGTGATATCCAACTCCTTCCCATTCCAATCCTGAGACACTCTGATAGCAGAGATGTGATATCTCAATGCTTATTCCAAACCTGAGACCCTTCCTATAGCATGAGATGTGATATCCAACTCCTTCCCGTTCCAAACCTGAGACCCTTCCTATAGCATATGTGATATCCAACTCCTTCCCATTCCAAACATGAGACCCTTCCTATAGCAAGAATGTAATATCCAACTCCTTCCCGTTCCAAACCTGAGACCCTTCCTATAGCATATGTGATATCCAACTCCTTCCCATTCCAATCCTCAGACCCTTCCTACAGCATGCGATGTGATATCTCAATGCTTCTAATACCAAACCTGAGACCCGTCCTATAACATGAGATGGGATATCCAACTCCTTCCCGTTCCAAACCTGAGACCCTTCCTATAGCATGAGATGTGATATCCAACTCCTTCCCATCCCAATCCTGAGACACTTCCGATTGCAGAGATGTGATATCTCAATGCTTATACCAAACCTGAGACTCTTCCTATAACATGAGATGTGATATCCAACTCCTTCCCGTTCCAAACCTGAGACCCTTCCTATAGCATAAGATGTGATATCCAACTCCTTCCCATTCCAATCCTGAGACCCTTCCGATAGCATGAGATGTGATATCTCAATGCTTCTAATACCAAACCTGAGATCCTTCTTATAACATGTGATGTGATATCCAAATCCTTCCCCTTCCAAACTTGAGACCCTCCCTTTAGCATGAAATGTGATATCCAACTCCTTCCCATTCCAATCCTGAGACCCTTATGATAGCATGAGATGTGATATCTCAATGCCTCTAATACCAAACCTGAGATACTTCCGATAGCATGAGATGTGATATCTCAATGCTTCTAATACCAAACCTGAGATCCTTCCTATAACATGAGATGTGATATCCAAATCCTTCCCCTTCCAAACCTGAGACCCTCCCTTTAGCATGAGATGTGATATCCAACTCCTTCCCATTCCAATCCTGAGACCCTTCTGATAGCATGAGATGTGATATCTCAATGCCTCTAATACCAAACCTGAGATCCTACCTCTAACATGAAATATGATATCCAACTCCTTCCCTTTCCAAACCTGAGATCCTGCCTATAGCATGAGATGTGATATCCAAGTCCTTCCCATTCCAATCCTGAGACCCTTCCTATAGCATGAGATGTGATGTCTCAATGCTTATACCAAACCTGAGACCCTTCCTATGGCATGAGATGCCATATACAACTCCTTCCCATTCCAATCCTGAGACCCTGCTTATAGCATGAGATGTGATATCTCAATGCTTCTAATACCAAACCTGAGATCTTTCCTATAACATGAGATGTGATATCCATCTCCTTCCCATTCCAATCCTGAGACCATTCCTATAGCATGAGATGTGATATCTCAATGCTTATACCCAACCTGAGACCCTTCCTATAGCTTGAGATGTGATATCCAACTCCTTCCCATTCCAATCCTGAGACCCTTCCTATAGCATGAGATGTGATATCTCAATGCCTCTAATACCAAACCTGAGATCCTTCCTCTAACATGAAATGTGATATCCAACTCCTTCCCCTTCCAAACCTGAGAGCCTTCCTATAGCATGAGATATGATATCCAACTCCTTCCCATTCCAACCTGAGACCCTTCCTATAGCATGAGATGGGATATCCAACTCCTTCCAAATCCAATCCTGATACCCTTCCGATAGCATGAGATGTGATATCCCAATGCTTCTACCAAACCTGAGACCCATACTATGGCATGAGATGTGATATCAAACTCCTTGCCATTCCAACCTGAGACCCTTCCTATAGCATGAGATGGGATATCCAACTCCTTCCAAATCCAATCCTGAAATCCTTCCGATAGCATGAGATGTGATATCCCAATGCTTCTACCAAACCTGAGACCCATACTATGGCATGAGATGTGATATCCAACTCCTTCCCATTCCAATTCTGAGACTCTTCTGATAGCATGAGATGTGATATATCAATGCCTCTAATACCAAACCTGAGATCCTACCTCCAACATGAAATGTGATATCCAACTCTTTCCCGTTGCAAACCTGAGAGCCTTCCTATAGCATGAGATGTGATATCCAAGTCCTTCCCATTCCAATCCTGAGACCCTTCCTATAACATGAGATGTGATATCCAACTCCTTCCCATTCCAACCTGAGACCCTTCCTATAGCATGAGATGGGATATCCAACTCCTTCCAAATCCAATCCTGATACCCTTCCGATAGCATGAGATGTGATATCCCAATGCTTCTACCAAACCTGAGACCCATACTATGGCATGAGATGTGATATCAAACTCCTTCCCATTCCAATCCTGTGACCCTTCCTATAGCTTGAGATGTGATATCCAACTCCTTCCCATTCCAATTCTGAGACCCTTCCTATACAACGAGACTTGATATCTCAATGCTTCTAATACCAAACCTGAGACCCGTCCTATAACATGAGATGTGATATCCAAATCCTTCCCCTTCCAAACCTTAGACCCTTCCTTTATCATGAGATGTGATATCCAACTCCTTCCCATTCCAATCCTGAGACTCTTCCGATATCATGAGATGTGATATCTCAATGCTTCTAATATCAAACTTGAGACCCTCCCTATAGCATGAGATGTGATATCCAAGTCCTTCCCATTCCAATCCTGAGACCCTTCTTATAGCATGAGATGTGATATCTCAATGCTTCTAATACCAAACCTGAGACCCTTCCTATAACATGAGATGGGAATATCCAACTCCTTCCCATTCCAATCCTGAGACCCTTCCGATAGCAGAGATGTGATATCTCAATGCTTATACCAAACCTGAGATCCTTCCTATAACATGAGATGTGATATCCAACTCCTTCCCATTCCAATCCTGAGACACTTCCTATAGCATGAGATGTGATATCTCACTGCTTATACCAAACCTGAGACCCTTCCTATAGCATGAGATGTGATATCCAACTCCTTCCCATTCCAATCCTGAGACCCTTTCTATAGCATGAGATGTGATATCTCAATGCTTCTAATATCAAACTTGTGACCCTCCCTATAGCATGAGATGTGATACCCAAGTCCTTCCCATTCCAATCCTGAGACCCTTCCTACAACATGCGATGTGATGTCTCAATGCTTCTAATACCAAACCTGAGACTCTTCCTATAACATGAGATGGGATATCCAACTCCTTCCCATTCCAATCCTGAGACCCTTCCGATAGCAGAGATGTGATATCTCAATGCTTATACCAAACCTAAGACCCTTCCTATGGCATGAGATGTCATATACAACTCCTTCCCATTCCAATCCTGAGACCCTTCCTATAGCATGAGATGTGATATCTCAATGCTTATACCAAACCTGAGACCCTTCCTATAGCATGAGATGTGATATCCAACTCCTTCCCATTCCAATCCTGAGACCCTTCCTATAGCATGAGATGTGATGTCTCAATGCTTCTAATACCAAACCTGAGATCCTTCCTATAACATGAGATGTGATATCCAACTCCTTCCCATTCCAATCCCGAGACCCTTCCTATAGCATGAGATGTGATATCTCAATGCTTATACCAAACCTGAGACCCTTCCTATAGCATGAAATGTGATATCCAACTCCTTCCCATTCCAATCCTGAGACTCTTCCTATAGCATGAGATGTGATATCTCAATGCCTCTAATACCAAACCTGAGATCCTTCCTCTAACATGAAATGTGATATCCAACTCCTTCCCTTTCCAAACCTGAGAGCCTACCTATAGCATGAGATGTGATATCCAAGTCCTTCCCATTCCAATCCTTAGACCCTTCCTACAGCATGCAATATGATATCTCAATGATTCTAATAACAAACCTGAGACCCGTCCTATAACATGAGATGGGATATCCAACTCCTTCCCATTCCAATCCTGAGACACTTCCGATAGCAGAGATGTGATATCTCAATGCTTATACCAAACCTGAGACCCTTCCTATAACATGAGATGTGATATCCAACTCCTTCCCGGTCCAAACCTGAGACCCTTCCTATAGCATATGTGATATCCAACTCCTTCCCATTCCAAACATGAGACCCTTCCTATAGCAAGAGTGTAATATCCAACTCCTTCCCATTCCAATCCTGAGACCATTCCTATAGCATGAGATGTGATATCTCAATGCTTCTAATACCAAACCTGAGATCCTTCCTATGACATGAGATGTGATATCCAATTCCTCCCCATTCCAAACCTGAGAACCTTCCTACAGCATGCGATGTGATATCTCAATGCTTCTAATACCAAACCCGAGACCAGTCCTATAACATGAGATTGGATATCCAACTCCTTCCCCTTCCAAACCTGAGACTCTTCCTATAGCATGAGATGTGATATCCAACTTCTTCCCATTCCAATCCTGAGACCCTTCCTATAACATGAGATGTGATGTCTCAATGCTTCTAATACCAAACCTGAGATCTTTCCTATAACATGAGATGTGATATCCAACTCCTTCCCATTCCAATCCTGAGACCCTTCCTATAGCATGAGATGTGATATCTCAATGCTTATACCAAACCTGAGACCCTTCCTATAGCTTGAGATGTGATATCCAACTCCTTCCCATTCCAATCCTGAGACCCTTCCTATAGCATGAGATGTGATATCTCAAGGCCTCTAATACCAAACCTGAGATCCTTCCTCTAACATGAAATGGGATATCCAACTCCTTCCCCTTCCAAACCTGAGAGCCTTCCTATAACATGAAATGTGATATCCAATTCCTTCCCATTCCAACCTGAGACCCTTCCTATAGCATGAGATGGGATATCCAACTCCTTCCAAATCCAATACTGATACCCTTCCGATAGCATGAGATGTGATATCCCAATGCTTCTACCAAACCTGAGACCCATACTATGGCATGAGATGTGATATCAAACTCCTTACTATTCCAATCCTGAGACCCTACCTATAGCTTGAGATGTGATATCCAACTCCTTCCCATTCCAATTCTGAGACCCTTCCTATACCATGAGACTTGATATCTCAATGCTTCTAATACCAAACCTGAGACCCGTCCTATAACATGAGATGTGATATCCAAATCCTTCCCCTTCCAAACCTTAGACCCTTCCTTTATCATGAGATGTGATATCCAATTCCTTCCCATTCCAATCCTGAGACCCTACCGATATCATGAGATTTGTTATCTCAATGCTTCTAATATCAAACTTGAGACCCTCCCTATAACATGAGATGTGACATCCAAGTCCTCCCCATTCCAATCCTGAGACCCTTCCTATAGCATGAGATGTGATATCTCAATGCTTCTAATACCAAACCTGAGACCCTTCCTATAACATGATTTGGGATATCCAACTCCTTCCCATTCCAATCCTGAGACCCTTCCGATAGCAGAGATGTGATATCTCAATGCTTATACCAAACCTGAGACCCTTCCTATGGCCTGAGATGTCATATGCAACTCCTTCCCATTCCAATCCTGAGACCCTTCCTATAGCATTAGATGTGATATCTCAATGCTTATACCAAATCTGAGACCCTTCCTATAGCATGAGATGTGATATCCAACTTCTTCCCATTCCAATCCTGAGACCCTTCCTATAGCATGAGATGTGATGTCTCAATTCTTCTAATACCAAACCTGAGATCCTTCCTATAACATGAGATGTGATATCCAACTCCTTCCCATTCCAATCCTGAGACCCTTATGATAGCATGAGATGTGATATCTCAATGCTTCTATTACCAAACCTGAGATCCTTCCTATAACATGAGATGTGATTTCCAAATCCTTCCACTTCCAAACCTGAGACCCTCCCTTTAGCATGAGATGTGATATCCAACTCCTTCCCATTCCAATCCTGAGACCCTTCTGATAGCATGAGATGTGATATTTCAATGCCTCTAATACCAAACCTGAGATCCTACCTCTAACATGAAATGTGATATCCATCTCCTTCCCTTTCCAAACCTGAGACCCTGCCTATAGCATGAGATGTGATATCCAAGTCCTTCCCATTCCAATCCTGAGACCCTTCCTATAGCATGTGATGTGATATCTCAATACTTATACCAAATCTGAGACCCTTCCTATAGCATGAGATGTGATATCCAACTCCTTCCCATTCCAATCCTGAGACCCTTCCTATAGCATGAGATGTGATGTCTCAATGCTTCTAATACCAAACCTGAGATCCTTCCTATAACATGAGATGTGATATCCAACTCCTTCCCATTCCAATCCTGAGACCCTTATGATAGCATGAGATGTGATATCTCAATGCCTCTAATACCAAACCTGAGATACTTCCGATAGCATGAGATGTGATATCTCAATGCTTCTAATACCAAACCTGAGATCCTTCCTATAACATGAGATGTGATTTCCAAATCCTTCCCCTTCCAAACCTGAGACCCTCCCTTTAGCATGAGATGTGATATCCAACTCCTTCCCATTCCAATTCTGAGACCCATCTGATAGCATGAGATGTGATATTTCAATGCCTCTAATACCAAACCTGAGATCCTACCTCTAACATGAAATGTGATATCCAACTCCTTCCCATTCCAATCCTGAGACCCTTATGATAGCATGAGATGTGATATTTCAATGCCTCTAATACCAAACCTGAGATACTTCCGATAGCATGAGATGTGATATCTCAATGCTTCTAATACCAAACCTGAGACCCGTCCTATAACATGAGATGTGATATCCAAATCCTTCCCCTTCCAAACCTTAGACCCTTCCTTTATCATGAGATGTGATATCCAATTCCTTCCCATTCCAATCCTGAGACCCTACCGATATCATGAGATTTGTTATCTCAATGCTTCTAATATCAAACTTGAGACCCTCCCTATAACATGAGATGTGACATCCAAGTCCTCCCCATTCCAATCCTGAGACCCTTCCTATAGCATGAGATGTGATATCTCAATGCTTCTAATACCAAACCTGAGACCCTTCCTATAACATGATTTGGGATATCCAACTCCTTCCCATTCCAATCCTGAGACCCTTCCGATAGCAGAGATGTGATATCTCAATGCTTATACCAAACCTGAGACCCTTCCTATGGCCTGAGATGTCATATGCAACTCCTTCCCATTCCAATCCTGAGACCCTTCCTATAGCATTAGATGTGATATCTCAATGCTTATACCAAATCTGAGACCCTTCCTATAGCATGAGATGTGATATCCAACTTCTTCCCATTCCAATCCTGAGACCCTTCCTATAGCATGAGATGTGATGTCTCAATTCTTCTAATACCAAACCTGAGATCCTTCCTATAACATGAGATGTGATATCCAACTCCTTCCCATTCCAATCCTGAGACCCTTATGATAGCATGAGATGTGATATCTCAATGCTTCTATTACCAAACCTGAGATCCTTCCTATAACATGAGATGTGATTTCCAAATCCTTCCACTTCCAAACCTGAGACCCTCCCTATAGCATGAGATGTGATATCCAAGTCCTTCCCATTCCAATCCTGAGACCCTTCCTATAGCATGTGATGTGATATCTCAATGCTTATACCAAATCTGAGACCCTTCCTATAGCATGAGATGTGATATCCAACTCCTTCCCATTCCAATCCTGAGACCCTTCCTATAGCATGAGATGTGATGTCTCAATGCTTCTAATACCAAACCTGAGATCCTTCCTATAACATGAGATGTGATATCCAACTCCTTCCCATTCCAATCCTGAGACCCTTATGATAGCATGAGATGTGATATCTCAATGCCTCTAATACCAAACCTGAGATACTTCCGATAGCATGAGATGTGATATCTCAATGCTTCTAATACCAAACCTGAGATCCTTCCTATAACATGAGATGTGATTTCCAAATCCTTCCCCTTCCAAACCTGAGACCCTCCCTTTAGCATGAGATGTGATATCCAACTCCTTCCCATTCCAATCCTGAGACCCATCTGATAGCATGAGATGTGATATTTCAATGCCTCTAATACCAAACCTGAGATCCTACCTCTAACATGAAATGTGATATCCATCTCCTTCCCTTTCCAAACCTGAGACCCTGCCTATAGCATGAGATGTGATATCCAAGTCCTTTCCATTCCAATCCTGAGACCCTTCCTATAGCATGTGATGTGATATCTCAATGCTTATACCAAACCTGAGACCCTTCCTATGGCATGAGATGTCATATACAACTCCTTCCCATTCCAATCCTGAGACCCTTCCTATAGCATGAGATGTGATATCTCAATGCTTATACCAAACCTGAGACCCTTCCTATAGCATGAGATGTGATATCCAACTTCTTCCCATTCCAATCCTGAGACCCTTCCTATAACATGAGATGTGATGTCGCAATGCTTCTAATACCAAACCTGAGATCTTTCCTATAACATGAGATGTGATATCCAACTCCTTCCCATTCCAATCCTGAGACCCTTCCTATAGCATGAGATGTGATATCACAATGCTTATACCAAACCTGAGACCGTTCCTATAGCTTGAGATGTGATATCCAACTCCTTCCCATTCCAATCCTGAGACCCTTCCTATAGCATGAGATGTGATATCTCAAGGCCTCTAATACCAAACCTGAGATCGTTCCTCTAACATGAAATGTGACATCCAACTCCTTCCCCTTCCAAACCTGAGAGCCTTCCTATAACATGAGATGTGACATCCAAGTCCTCCCCATTCCAATCCTGAGACCCTTCCTATAGCATGAGATGTGATATCTCAATGCTTCTAATACCAAACCTGAGACCCTTCCTATAACATGATTTGGGATATCCAACTCCTTCCCATTCCAATCCTGAGACCCTTCCGATAGCAGAGATGTGATATCTCAATGCTTATACCAAACCTGAGACCCTTCCTATGGCCTGAGATGTCATATGCAACTCCTTCCCATTCCAATCCTGAGACCCTTCCTATAGCATTAGATGTGATATCTCAATGCTTATACCAAATCTGAGACCCTTCCTATAGCATGAGATGTGATATCCAACTTCTTCCCATTCCAATCCTGAGACCCTTCCTATAGCATGAGATGTGATGTCTCAATTCTTCTAATACCAAACCTGAGATCCTTCCTATAACATGAGATGTGATATCCAACTCCTTCCCATTCCAATCCTGAGACCCTTATGATAGCATGAGATGTGATATCTCAATGCTTCTATTACCAAACCTGAGATCCTTCCTATAACATGAGATGTGATTTCCAAATCCTTCCACTTCCAAACCTGAGACCCTCCCTTTAGCATGAGATGTGATATCCAACTCCTTCCCATTCCAATCCTGAGACCCTTCTGATAGCATGAGATGTGATATTTCAATGCCTCTAATACCAAACCTGAGATCCTACCTCTAACATGAAATGTGATATCCATCTCCTTCCCTTTCCAAACCTGAGACCCTGCCTATAGCATGAGATGTGATATCCAAGTCCTTCCCATTCCAATCCTGAGACCCTTCCTATAGCATGTGATGTGATATCTCAATGCTTATACCAAATCTGAGACCCTTCCTATAGCATGAGATGTGATATCCAACTCCTTCCCATTCCAATCCTGAGACCCTTCTTATAGCATGAGATGTGATGTCTCAATGCTTCTAATACCAAACCTGAGATCCTTCCTATAACATGAGATGTGATATCCAACTCCTTCCCATTCCAATCCTGAGACCCTTATGATAGCATGAGATGTGATATCTCAATGCCTCTAATACCAAACCTGAGATACTTCCGATAGCATGAGATGTGATATCTCAATGCTTCTAATACCAAACCTGAGATCCTTCCTATAACATGAGATGTGATTTCCAAATCCTTCCCCTTCCAAACCTGAGACCCTCCCTTTAGCATGAGATGTGATATCCAACTCCTTCCCATTCCAATCCTGAGACCCATCTGATAGCATGAGATGTGATATTTCAATGCCTCTAATACCAAACCTGAGATCCTACCTCTAACATGAAATGTGATATCCATCTCCTTCCCTTTCCAAACCTGAGACCCTGCCTATAGCATGAGATGTGATATCCAAGTCCTTTCCATTCCAATCCTGAGACCCTTCCTATAGCATGTGATGTGATATCTCAATGCTTATACCAAACCTGAGACCCTTCCTATGGCATGAGATGTCATATACAACTCCTTCCCATTCCAATCCTGAGACCCTTCCTATAGCATGAGATGTGATATCTCAATGCTTATACCAAACCTGAGACCCTTCCTATAGCATGAGATGTGATATCCAACTTCTTCCCATTCCAATCCTGAGACCCTTCCTATAACATGAGATGTGATGTCGCAATGCTTCTAATACCAAACCTGAGATCTTTCCTATAACATGAGATGTGATATCCAACTCCTTCCCATTCCAATCCTGAGACCCTTCCTATAGCATGAGATGTGATATCACAATGCTTATACCAAACCTGAGACCGTTCCTATAGCTTGAGATGTGATATCCAACTCCTTCCCATTCCAATCCTGAGACCCTTCCTATAGCATGAGATGTGATATCTCAAGGCCTCTAATACCAAACCTGAGATCGTTCCTCTAACATGAAATGTGACATCCAACTCCTTCCCCTTCCAAACCTGAGAGCCTTCCTATAGCATGAGATGTGATATCTCAATGCTTCTAATACCAAACCTGAGACCCTTCCTATAACATGATTTGGGATATCCAACTCCTTCCCATTCCAATCCTGAGACCCTTCCGATAGCAGAGATGTGATATCTCAATGCTTATACCAAACCTGAGACCCTTCCTATGGCCTGAGATGTCATATGCAACTCCTTCCCATTCCAATCCTGAGACCCTTCCTATAGCATTAGATGTGATATCTCAATGCTTATACCAAATCTGAGACCCTTCCTATAGCATGAGATGTGATATCCAACTTCTTCCCATTCCAATCCTGAGACCCTTCCTATAGCATGAGATGTGATGTCTCAATTCTTCTAATACCAAACCTGAGATCCTTCCTATAACATGAGATGTGATATCCAACTCCTTCCCATTCCAATCCTGAGACCCTTATGATAGCATGAGATGTGATATCTCAATGATTCTATTACCAAACCTGAGATCCTTCCTATAACATGAGATGTGATTTCCAAATCTTCCACTTCCAAACCTGAGACCCTCCCTTTAGCATGAGATGTGATATCCAACTCCTTCCCATTCCAATGCTGAGACCCTTCTGATAGCATGAGATGTGATATTTCAATGCCTCTAATACCAAACCTGAGATCCTACCTCTAACATGAAATGTGATATCCATCTCCTTCCCTTTCCAAACCTGAGACCCTGCCTATAGCATGAGATGTGATATCCAAGTCCTTCCCATTCCAATCCTGAGACCCTTCCTATAGCATGTGATGTGATATCTCAATGCTTATACCAAATCTGAGACCCTTCCTATAGCATGAGATGTGATATCCAACTCCTTCCCATTCCAATCCTGAGACCCTTCCTATAGCATGAGATGTGATGTCTCAATGCTTCTAATACCAAACCTGAGATCCTTCCTATAACATGAGATGTGATATCCAACTCCTTCCCATTCCATTCCTGAGACCCTTATGATAGCATGAGATGTGATATCTCAATGCCTCTAATACCAAACCTGAGATACTTCCGATAGCATGAGATGTGATATCTCAATGCTTCTAATACCAAACCTGAGATCCTTCCTATAACATGAGATGTGATTTCCAAATCCTTCCCCTTCCAAACCTGAGACCCTCCCTTTAGCATGAGATGTGATATCCAACTCCTTCCCATTCCAATCCTGAGACCCATCTGATAGCATGAGATGTGATATTTCAATGCCTCTAATACCAAACCTGAGATCCTACCTCTAACATGAAATGTGATATCCATCTCCTTCCCTTTCCAAACCTGAGACCCTGCCTATAGCATGAGATGTGATATCCAAGTCCTTTCCATTCCAATCCTGAGACCCTTCCTATAGCATGTGATGTGATATCTCAATGCTTATACCAAACCTGAGACCCTTCCTATGGCATGAGATGTCATATACAACTCCTTCCCATTCCAATCCTGAGACCCTTCCTATAGCATGAGATGTGATATCTCAATGCTTATACCAAACCTGAGACCCTTCCTATAGCATGAGATGTGATATCCAACTTCTTCCCATTCCAATCCTGAGACCCTTCCTATAACATGAGATGTGATGTCGCAATGCTTCTAATACCAAACCTGAGATCTTTCCTATAACATGAGATGTGATATCCAACTCCTTCCCATTCCAATCCTGAGACCCTTCCTATAGCATGAGATGTGATGTCACAATGCTTATACCAAACCTGAGACCGTTCCTATAGCTTGAGATGTGATATCCAACTCCTTCCCATTCCAATCCTGAGACCCTTCCTATAGCATGAGATGTGATATCTCAAGGCCTCTAATACCAAACCTGAGATCGTTCCTCTAACATGAAATGTGATATCCAACTCCTTCCCCTTCCAAACCTGAGAGCCTTCCTATAACATGAGATGTGACATCCAAGTCCTCCCCATTCCAATCCTGAGACCCTTCCTATAGCATGAGATGTGATATCTCAATGCTTCTAATACCAAACCTGAGACCCTTCCTATAACATGATTTGGGATATCCAACTCCTTCCCATTCCAATCCTGAGACCCTTCCGATAGCAGAGATGTGATATCTCAATGCTTATACCAAACCTGAGAGCCTTCCTATGGCCTGAGATGTCATATGCAACTCCTTCCCAATCCAATCCTGAGACCCTTCCTATAGCATTAGATGTGATATCTCAATGCTTATACCAAATCTGAGACCCTTCCTATAGCATGAGATGTGATATCCAACTTCTTCCCATTCCAATCCTGAGACCCTTCCTATAGCATGAGATGTGAAGTCTCAATTCTTCTAATACCAAACCTGAGATCCTTCCTATAACATGAGATGTGATATCCAACTCCTTCCCATTCCAATCCTGAGACCCTTATGATAGCATGAGATGTGATATCTCAATGCCTCTAATACCAAACCTGAGATACTTCTGATAGCATGAGATGTGATATCTCAATGCTTCTAATACCAAACCTGAGATCCTTCCTATAACATGAGATGTGATTTCCAAATCCTTCCACTTCCAAACCTGAGACCCTACCTTTAGCATGAGATGTGATATCCAACTCCTTCCCATTCCAATCCTGAGACCCTTCTGATAGCATGAGATGTGATATTTCAATGCCTCTAATACCAAACCTGAGATCCTACCTCTAACATGAAATGTGATATCCATCTCCTTCCCTTTCCAAACCTGAGACCCTTCCTATAGCATGAGATGTGATATCCAACTTCTTCCCATTCCAATCCTGAGACCTTTCCTATAGCATGAGATGTGATGTCTCAATTCTTCTAATACCAAACCTGAGATCCTTCCTATAACATGAGATGTGATATCCAACTCCTTCCCATTCCAATCCTGAGACCCTTATGATAGCATGAGATGTGATATCTCAATGCCTCTAATACCAAACCTGAGATACTTCTGATAGCATGAGATGTGATATCTCAATGCTTCTAATACCAAACCTGAGATCCTTCCTATAACATGAGATGTGATTTCCAAATCCTTCCACTTCCAAACCTGAGACCCTACCTTTAGCATGAGATGTGATATCCAACTCCTTCCCATTCCAATCCTGAGACCCTTCTGATAGCATGAGATGTGATATTTCAATGCCTCTAATACCAAACCTGAGATCCTACCTCTAACATGAAATGTGATATCCATCTCCTTCCCTTTCCAAACCTGAGACCCTGCCTATAGCATGAGATGTGATATCCAAGTCCTTCCCATTCCAATCCTGAGACCCTTCCTATAGCATGTGATGTGATATCTCAATGCTTAGTCCAAACCTGAGACCCTTCCTATGGCATGAGATGTCATATACAACTCCTTCCCATTCCAATCCTGAGACCCTTCCTATAGCATGAGATGTGATATCTCAATGCTTATACCAAACCTGAGACCCTTCCTATAGCATGAGATGTGATATCCAACTTCTTCCCATTCCAATCCTGAGACCCTTCCTATAACATGAGATGTGATGTCTCAATGCTTCTAATACCAAACCTGAGACCCTTCCTATAACATGAGATGGGATATCCAACTCCTTCCCATTCCAATCCTGAGACCCTTCCGATAGCAGAGATGTGATATCTCAATGCTTTTACCAAACCTGAGACCCTTCCTATGGCCTGAGATGTCATATACAACTCCTTCCCATTCCAATCCTGAGACCCTTCCTATAGCATGAGATGTGATATCTGAATGCTTATACCAAATCTGAGACCCTTCCTATAGCATGAGATGTGATATCCAACTCCTTCCCATTCCAATCCTGAGACCCTTCCTATAGCATGAGATGTGATGTCTCAATGCTTCTAATACCAAACCTGAGATCCTTCCTATAACATGAGATGTGATATCCAACTCCTTCCCATTCCAATCCTGAGACCCTTATGACAGCATGAGATGTGATATCTCAATGCCTCTAATACCAAACCTGAGATACTTCCGATAGCATGAGATGTGATATCTCAATGCTTCTAATACCAAACCTGAGATCCTTCCTATAACATGAGATGTGATTTCCAAATCCTTCCCCTTCCAAACCTGAGACCCTCACTTTAGCATGAGATGTGATATCCAACTCCTTCCCATTCCAATCCTGAGACCCATCTGATAGCATGAGATGTGATATTTCAATGCCTCTAATACCAAACCTGAGATCCTACCTCTAACATGAAATGTGATATCCATCTCCTTCCCTTTCCAAACCTGGGACCCTGCCTATAGCATGAGATTTGATATCCAAGTCCTTTCCATTCCAATCCTGAGACCCTTCCTATAGCATGTGATGTGATATCTCAATGCTTATACCAAACCTGAGACCCTTCCTATGGCATGAGATGTCATATACAACTCCTTCCCATTCCAATCCTGAGACCCTTCCTATAGCATGAGATGTGATATCTCAATGCTTATACCAAACCGGAGACCCTTCCTATAGCATGAGATGTGATATCCAACTTCTTCCCATTCCAATCCTGAGACCCTTCCTATAACATGAGATGTGATGTCGCAATGCTTCTAATACCAAACCTGAGATCTTTCCTATAACATGAGATGTGATATCCAACTCCTTCCCATTCCAATCCTGAGACCCTTCCTATAGCATGAGATGTGATATCACAATGCTTATACCAAACCTGAGACCCTTCCTATAGCATGAGATGTGATATCTCAAGGCCTCTAATACCAAACCTGAGATCGTTCCTCTAACATGAAATGTGATATCCAACTCCTTCCCCTTGCAAACCAGAGAGCCTTCCTATAACATGAGATGTGATATCCAACTCCTTCCCATTCCAATCCTGAGACCCTTATGATAGCATGAGATGTGATATCTCAATACCTCTAATACCAAACCTGAGATACTTACGATAGCATGAGATGTGATATCTCAATGCTTCTAATACCAAACCTGAGATCCTTCCTATAACATGAGATGTGATTTCCAAATCCTTCCCCTTCCAAACCTGAGACCCTCCCTTTAGCATGAGATGTGATATCCAACTCCTTCCCATTCCAATCCTGAGACCCTTCTGATAGCATGAGATGTGATATTTCAATGCCTCTAATACCAAACCTGAGATCCTACCTCGAACATGAAATGTGATATCCATCTCCTTCCCTTTCCAAACCTGAGACCCTGCCTATAGCATGAGATGTGATATCCAAGTCCTTTCCATTCCAATCCTGAGACCCTTCCTATAGCATGTGATGTGATATCTCAATGCTTATACCAAACCTGAGACCCTTCCTATGGCATGAGATGTCATATACAACTCCTTCCCATTCCAAACCTGAGACCCTTCCTATAGCATGAGATGTGATATCTCAATGCTTATACCAAACCTGAGACCCTTCTTATAGCATGAGATGTGATATCCAACTTCTTCCCATTCCAATCCTGAGACCCTTCCTATAACATGAGATGTGATGTCGCAATGCTTCTAATACCAAACCTGAGATCTTTCCTATAACATGAAATGTGATATCCAACTCCTTCCCCTTCCAAACCTGAGAGCCTTCCTATAACATGAAATGTGATATCCAATTCCTTCCCATTCCAACCTGAGACCCTTCCTATAGCATGAGATGGGATATCCAACTCCTTCCAAATCCAATACTGATACCCTTCCGATAGCATGAGATGTGATATCCCAATGCTTCTACCAAACCTGAGACCCATACTATGGCATGAGATGTGATATCGAACTCCTTCCCATTCCAATCCTGAGACCCTACCTATAGCTTGAGATGTGATATCCAACTCCTTCCCATTCCAATTCTGAGACCCTTCCTATACCATGAGACTTGATATCTCAATGCTTCTAATACCAAACCTGAGACCCGTCCTATAACATGAGATGTGATATCCAAATCCATCCCCTTCCAAACCTTAGACCCTTCCTTTATCATGAGATGTGATATCCAATTCCTTCCCATTCCAATCCTGAGACCCTTCCGATATCATGAGATTTGTTATCTCAATGCTTCTAATATCAAACTTGAGACTCTCCCTATAACATGAGATGTGACATCCAAGTCCTCCCCATTCCAATCCTGAGACCCTTCCTATAGCATGAGATGTGATATCTCAATGCTTCTAATACCAAACCTGAGACCCTTCCTATAACATGATTTGGGATATCCAACTCCTTCCCATTCCAATCCTGAGACCCTTCCGATAGCAGAGATGTGATATCTCAATGCTTATACCAAACCTGAGACCCTTCCTATGGCCTGAGATGTCATATGCAACTCCTTCCCATTCCAATCCTGAGACCCTTCCTATAGCATGAGATGTGATATCTCAATGCCTCTAATACCAAACCTGAAATCCTTCCTCTAACATGAAATGTGATATCCAACTCCTTCCCTTTCCAAACCTGAGAGCCTACCTATAACATGAGATGTGATATCCAACTCCTTCCCATTCCAATCCTGAGACACTCTGATAGCAGAGATGTGATATCTCAATGCTTATTCCAAACCTGAGACCCTTCCTATAGCATGAGATGTGATATCCAACTCCTTCCCGTTCCAAACCTGAGACCCTTCCTATAGCATATGTGATATCCAACTCCTTCCCATTCCAAACATGAGACCCTTCCTATAGCAAGAATGTAATATCCAACTCCTTCCCGTTCCAAACCTGAGACCCTTCCTATAGCATATGTGATATCCAACTCCTTCCCATTCCAATCCTCAGACCCTTCCTACAGCATGCGATGTGATATCTCAATGCTTCTAATACCAAACCTGAGACCCGTCCTATAACATGAGATGGGATATCCAACTCCTTCCCGTTCCAAACCTGAGACCCTTCCTATAGCATGAGATGTGATATCCAACTCCTTCCCATCCCAATCCTGAGACACTTCCGATTGCAGAGATGTGATATCTCAATGCTTATACCAAACCTGAGACTCTTCCTATAACATGAGATGTGATATCCAACTCCTTCCCGTTCCAAACCTGAGACCCTTCCTATAGCATAAGATGTGATATCCAACTCCTTCCCATTCCAATCCTGAGACCCTTCCGATAGCATGAGATGTGATATCTCAATGCTTCTAATACCAAACCTGAGATCCTTCTTATAACATGTGATGTGATATCCAAATCCTTCCCCTTCCAAACTTGAGACCCTCCCTTTAGCATGAAATGTGATATCCAACTCCTTCCCATTCCAATCCTGAGACCCTTATGATAGCATGAGATGTGATATCTCAATGCCTCTAATACCAAACCTGAGATACTTCCGATAGCATGAGATGTGATATCTCAATGCTTCTAATACCAAACCTGAGATCCTTCCTATAACATGAGATGTGATATCCAAATCCTTCCCCTTCCAAACCTGAGACCCTCCCTTTAGCATGAGATGTGATATCCAACTCCTTCCCATTCCAATCCTGAGACCCTTCTGATAGCATGAGATGTGATATCTCAATGCCTCTAATACCAAACCTGAGATCCTACCTCTAACATGAAATATGATATCCAACTCCTTCCCTTTCCAAACCTGAGATCCTGCCTATAGCATGAGATGTGATATCCAAGTCCTTCCCATTCCAATCCTGAGACCCTTCCTATAGCATGAGATGTGATGTCTCAATGCTTATACCAAACCTGAGACCCTTCCTATGGCATGAGATGCCATATACAACTCCTTCCCATTCCAATCCTGAGACCCTGCTTATAGCATGAGATGTGATATCTCAATGCTTCTAATACCAAACCTGAGATCTTTCCTATAACATGAGATGTGATATCCATCTCCTTCCCATTCCAATCCTGAGACCATTCCTATAGCATGAGATGTGATATCTCAATGCTTATACCCAACCTGAGACCCTTCCTATAGCTTGAGATGTGATATCCAACTCCTTCCCATTCCAATCCTGAGACCCTTCCTATAGCATGAGATGTGATATCTCAATGCCTCTAATACCAAACCTGAGATCCTTCCTCTAACATGAAATGTGATATCCAACTCCTTCCCCTTCCAAACCTGAGAGCCTTCCTATAGCATGAGATATGATATCCAACTCCTTCCCATTCCAACCTGAGACCCTTCCTATAGCATGAGATGGGATATCCAACTCCTTCCAAATCCAATCCTGATACCCTTCCGATAGCATGAGATGTGATATCCCAATGCTTCTACCAAACCTGAGACCCATACTATGGCATGAGATGTGATATCAAACTCCTTCCCATTCCAATCCTGTGACCCTTCCTATAGCTTGAGATGTGATATCCAACTCCTTCCCATTCCAATTCTGAGACCCTTCCTATACAACGAGACTTGATATCTCAATGCTTCTAATACCAAACCTGAGACCCGTCCTATAACATGAGATGTGATATCCAAATCCTTCCCCTTCCAAACCTTAGACCCTTCCTTTATCATGAGATGTGATATCCAACTCCTTCCCATTCCAATCCTGAGACTCTTCCGATATCATGAGATGTGATATCTCAATGCTTCTAATATCAAACTTGAGACCCTCCCTATAGCATGAGATGTGATATCCAAGTCCTTCCCATTCCAATCCTGAGACCCTTCTTATAGCATGAGATGTGATATCTCAATGCTTCTAATACCAAACCTGAGACCCTTCCTATAACATGAGATGGGAATATCCAACTCCTTCCCATTCCAATCCTGAGACCCTTCCGATAGCAGAGATGTGATATCTCAATGCTTATACCAAACCTGAGATCCTTCCTATAACATGAGATGTGATATCCAACTCCTTCCCATTCCAATCCTGAGACACTTCCTATAGCATGAGATGTGATATCTCACTGCTTATACCAAACCTGAGACCCTTCCTATAGCATGAGATGTGATATCCAACTCCTTCCCATTCCAATCCTGAGACCCTTTCTATAGCATGAGATGTGATATCTCAATGCTTCTAATATCAAACTTGTGACCCTCCCTATAGCATGAGATGTGATACCCAAGTCCTTCCCATTCCAATCCTGAGACCCTTCCTACAACATGCGATGTGATGTCTCAATGCTTCTAATACCAAACCTGAGACTCTTCCTATAACATGAGATGGGATATCCAACTCCTTCCCATTCCAATCCTGAGACCCTTCCGATAGCAGAGATGTGATATCTCAATGCTTATACCAAACCTAAGACCCTTCCTATGGCATGAGATGTCATATACAACTCCTTCCCATTCCAATCCTGAGACCCTTCCTATAGCATGAGATGTGATATCTCAATGCTTATACCAAACCTGAGACCCTTCCTATAGCATGAGATGTGATATCCAACTCCTTCCCATTCCAATCCTGAGACCCTTCCTATAGCATGAGATGTGATGTCTCAATGCTTCTAATACCAAACCTGAGATCCTTCCTATAACATGAGATGTGATATCCAACTCCTTCCCATTCCAATCCCGAGACCCTTCCTATAGCATGAGATGTGATATCTCAATGCTTATACCAAACCTGAGACCCTTCCTATAGCATGAAATGTGATATCCAACTCCTTCCCATTCCAATCCTGAGACTCTTCCTATAGCATGAGATGTGATATCTCAATGCCTCTAATACCAAACCTGAGATCCTTCCTCTAACATGAAATGTGATATCCAACTCCTTCCCTTTCCAAACCTGAGAGCCTACCTATAGCATGAGATGTGATATCCAAGTCCTTCCCATTCCAATCCTTAGACCCTTCCTACAGCATGCAATATGATATCTCAATGATTCTAATAACAAACCTGAGACCCGTCCTATAACATGAGATGGGATATCCAACTCCTTCCCATTCCAATCCTGAGACACTTCCGATAGCAGAGATGTGATATCTCAATGCTTATACCAAACCTGAGACCCTTCCTATAACATGAGATGTGATATCCAACTCCTTCCCGGTCCAAACCTGAGACCCTTCCTATAGCATATGTGATATCCAACTCCTTCCCATTCCAAACATGAGACCCTTCCTATAGCAAGAGTGTAATATCCAACTCCTTCCCATTCCAATCCTGAGACCATTCCTATAGCATGAGATGTGATATCTCAATGCTTCTAATACCAAACCTGAGATCCTTCCTATGACATGAGATGTGATATCCAATTCCTCCCCATTCCAAACCTGAGAACCTTCCTACAGCATGCGATGTGATATCTCAATGCTTCTAATACCAAACCCGAGACCAGTCCTATAACATGAGATTGGATATCCAACTCCTTCCCCTTCCAAACCTGAGACTCTTCCTATAGCATGAGATGTGATATCCAACTTCTTCCCATTCCAATCCTGAGACCCTTCCTATAACATGAGATGTGATGTCTCAATGCTTCTAATACCAAACCTGAGATCTTTCCTATAACATGAGATGTGATATCCAACTCCTTCCCATTCCAATCCTGAGACCCTTCCTATAGCATGAGATGTGATATCTCAATGCTTATACCAAACCTGAGACCCTTCCTATAGCTTGAGATGTGATATCCAACTCCTTCCCATTCCAATCCTGAGACCCTTCCTATAGCATGAGATGTGATATCTCAAGGCCTCTAATACCAAACCTGAGATCCTTCCTCTAACATGAAATGGGATATCCAACTCCTTCCCCTTCCAAACCTGAGAGCCTTCCTATAACATGAAATGTGATATCCAATTCCTTCCCATTCCAACCTGAGACCCTTCCTATAGCATGAGATGGGATATCCAACTCCTTCCAAATCCAATACTGATACCCTTCCGATAGCATGAGATGTGATATCCCAATGCTTCTACCAAACCTGAGACCCATACTATGGCATGAGATGTGATATCAAACTCCTTACTATTCCAATCCTGAGACCCTACCTATAGCTTGAGATGTGATATCCAACTCCTTCCCATTCCAATTCTGAGACCCTTCCTATACCATGAGACTTGATATCTCAATGCTTCTAATACCAAACCTGAGACCCGTCCTATAACATGAGATGTGATATCCAAATCCTTCCCCTTCCAAACCTTAGACCCTTCCTTTATCATGAGATGTGATATCCAATTCCTTCCCATTCCAATCCTGAGACCCTACCGATATCATGAGATTTGTTATCTCAATGCTTCTAATATCAAACTTGAGACCCTCCCTATAACATGAGATGTGACATCCAAGTCCTCCCCATTCCAATCCTGAGACCCTTCCTATAGCATGAGATGTGATATCTCAATGCTTCTAATACCAAACCTGAGACCCTTCCTATAACATGATTTGGGATATCCAACTCCTTCCCATTCCAATCCTGAGACCCTTCCGATAGCAGAGATGTGATATCTCAATGCTTATACCAAACCTGAGACCCTTCCTATGGCCTGAGATGTCATATGCAACTCCTTCCCATTCCAATCCTGAGACCCTTCCTATAGCATTAGATGTGATATCTCAATGCTTATACCAAATCTGAGACCCTTCCTATAGCATGAGATGTGATATCCAACTTCTTCCCATTCCAATCCTGAGACCCTTCCTATAGCATGAGATGTGATGTCTCAATTCTTCTAATACCAAACCTGAGATCCTTCCTATAACATGAGATGTGATATCCAACTCCTTCCCATTCCAATCCTGAGACCCTTATGATAGCATGAGATGTGATATCTCAATGCTTCTATTACCAAACCTGAGATCCTTCCTATAACATGAGATGTGATTTCCAAATCCTTCCACTTCCAAACCTGAGACCCTCCCTTTAGCATGAGATGTGATATCCAACTCCTTCCCATTCCAATCCTGAGACCCTTCTGATAGCATGAGATGTGATATTTCAATGCCTCTAATACCAAACCTGAGATCCTACCTCTAACATGAAATGTGATATCCATCTCCTTCCCTTTCCAAACCTGAGACCCTGCCTATAGCATGAGATGTGATATCCAAGTCCTTCCCATTCCAATCCTGAGACCCTTCCTATAGCATGTGATGTGATATCTCAATACTTATACCAAATCTGAGACCCTTCCTATAGCATGAGATGTGATATCCAACTCCTTCCCATTCCAATCCTGAGACCCTTCCTATAGCATGAGATGTGATGTCTCAATGCTTCTAATACCAAACCTGAGATCCTTCCTATAACATGAGATGTGATATCCAACTCCTTCCCATTCCAATCCTGAGACCCTTATGATAGCATGAGATGTGATATCTCAATGCCTCTAATACCAAACCTGAGATACTTCCGATAGCATGAGATGTGATATCTCAATGCTTCTAATACCAAACCTGAGATCCTTCCTATAACATGAGATGTGATTTCCAAATCCTTCCCCTTCCAAACCTGAGACCCTCCCTTTAGCATGAGATGTGATATCCAACTCCTTCCCATTCCAATTCTGAGACCCATCTGATAGCATGAGATGTGATATTTCAATGCCTCTAATACCAAACCTGAGATCCTACCTCTAACATGAAATGTGATATCCAACTCCTTCCCATTCCAATCCTGAGACCCTTATGATAGCATGAGATGTGATATTTCAATGCCTCTAATACCAAACCTGAGATACTTCCGATAGCATGAGATGTGATATCTCAATGCTTCTAATACCAAACCTGAGACCCGTCCTATAACATGAGATGTGATATCCAAATCCTTCCCCTTCCAAACCTTAGACCCTTCCTTTATCATGAGATGTGATATCCAATTCCTTCCCATTCCAATCCTGAGACCCTACCGATATCATGAGATTTGTTATCTCAATGCTTCTAATATCAAACTTGAGACCCTCCCTATAACATGAGATGTGACATCCAAGTCCTCCCCATTCCAATCCTGAGACCCTTCCTATAGCATGAGATGTGATATCTCAATGCTTCTAATACCAAACCTGAGACCCTTCCTATAACATGATTTGGGATATCCAACTCCTTCCCATTCCAATCCTGAGACCCTTCCGATAGCAGAGATGTGATATCTCAATGCTTATACCAAACCTGAGACCCTTCCTATGGCCTGAGATGTCATATGCAACTCCTTCCCATTCCAATCCTGAGACCCTTCCTATAGCATTAGATGTGATATCTCAATGCTTATACCAAATCTGAGACCCTTCCTATAGCATGAGATGTGATATCCAACTTCTTCCCATTCCAATCCTGAGACCCTTCCTATAGCATGAGATGTGATGTCTCAATTCTTCTAATACCAAACCTGAGATCCTTCCTATAACATGAGATGTGATATCCAACTCCTTCCCATTCCAATCCTGAGACCCTTATGATAGCATGAGATGTGATATCTCAATGCTTCTATTACCAAACCTGAGATCCTTCCTATAACATGAGATGTGATTTCCAAATCCTTCCACTTCCAAACCTGAGACCCTCCCTTTAGCATGAGATGTGATATCCAACTCCTTCCCATTCCAATCCTGAGACCCTTCTGATAGCATGAGATGTGATATTTCAATGCCTCTAATACCAAACCTGAGATCCTACCTCTAACATGAAATGTGATATCCATCTCCTTCCCTTTCCAAACCTGAGACCCTGCCTATAGCATGAGATGTGATATCCAAGTCCTTCCCATTCCAATCCTGAGACCCTTCCTATAGCATGTGATGTGATATCTCAATGCTTATACCAAATCTGAGACCCTTCCTATAGCATGAGATGTGATATCCAACTCCTTCCCATTCCAATCCTGAGACCCTTCCTATAGCATGAGATGTGATGTCTCAATGCTTCTAATACCAAACCTGAGATCCTTCCTATAACATGAGATGTGATATCCAACTCCTTCCCATTCCAATCCTGAGACCCTTATGATAGCATGAGATGTGATATCTCAATGCCTCTAATACCAAACCTGAGATACTTCCGATAGCATGAGATGTGATATCTCAATGCTTCTAATACCAAACCTGAGATCCTTCCTATAACATGAGATGTGATTTCCAAATCCTTCCCCTTCCAAACCTGAGACCCTCCCTTTAGCATGAGATGTGATATCCAACTCCTTCCCATTCCAATCCTGAGACCCATCTGATAGCATGAGATGTGATATTTCAATGCCTCTAATACCAAACCTGAGATCCTACCTCTAACATGAAATGTGATATCCATCTCCTTCCCTTTCCAAACCTGAGACCCTGCCTATAGCATGAGATGTGATATCCAAGTCCTTTCCATTCCAATCCTGAGACCCTTCCTATAGCATGTGATGTGATATCTCAATGCTTATACCAAACCTGAGACCCTTCCTATGGCATGAGATGTCATATACAACTCCTTCCCATTCCAATCCTGAGACCCTTCCTATAGCATGAGATGTGATATCTCAATGCTTATACCAAACCTGAGACCCTTCCTATAGCATGAGATGTGATATCCAACTTCTTCCCATTCCAATCCTGAGACCCTTCCTATAACATGAGATGTGATGTCGCAATGCTTCTAATACCAAACCTGAGATCTTTCCTATAACAGGAGATGTGATATCCAACTCCTTCCCATTCCAATCCTGAGACCCTTCCTATAGCATGAGATGTGATATCACAATGCTTATACCAAACCTGAGACCGTTCCTATAGCTTGAGATGTGATATCCAACTCCTTCCCATTCCAATCCTGAGACCCTTCCTATAGCATGAGATGTGATATCTCAAGGCCTCTAATACCAAACCTGAGATCGTTCCTCTAACATGAAATGTGACATCCAACTCCTTCCCCTTCCAAACCTGAGAGCCTTCCTATAACATGAGATGTGACATCCAAGTCCTCCCCATTCCAATCCTGAGACCCTTCCTATAGCATGAGATGTGATATCTCAATGCTTCTAATACCAAACCTGAGACCCTTCCTATAACATGATTTGGGATATCCAACTCCTTCCCATTCCAATCCTGAGACCCTTCCGATAGCAGAGATGTGATATCTCAATGCTTATACCAAACCTGAGACCCTTCCTATGGCCTGAGATGTCATATGCAACTCCTTCCCATTCCAATCCTGAGACCCTTCCTATAGCATTAGATGTGATATCTCAATGCTTATACCAAATCTGAGACCCTTCCTATAGCATGAGATGTGATATCCAACTTCTTCCCATTCCAATCCTGAGACCCTTCCTATAGCATGAGATGTGATGTCTCAATTCTTCTAATACCAAACCTGAGATCCTTCCTATAACATGAGATGTGATATCCAACTCCTTCCCATTCCAATCCTGAGACCCTTATGATAGCATGAGATGTGATATCTCAATGCTTCTATTACCAAACCTGAGATCCTTCCTATAACATGAGATGTGATTTCCAAATCCTTCCACTTCCAAACCTGAGACCCTCCCTTTAGCATGAGATGTGATATCCAACTCCTTCCCATTCCAATCCTGAGACCCTTCTGATAGCATGAGATGTGATATTTCAATGCCTCTAATACCAAACCTGAGATCCTACCTCTAACATGAAATGTGATATCCATCTCCTTCCCTTTCCAAACCTGAGACCCTGCCTATAGCATGAGATGTGATATCCAAGTCCTTCCCATTCCAATCCTGAGACCCTTCCTATAGCATGTGATGTGATATCTCAATGCTTATACCAAATCTGAGACCCTTCCTATAGCATGAGATGTGATATCCAACTCCTTCCCATTCCAATCCTGAGACCCTTCTTATAGCATGAGATGTGATGTCTCAATGCTTCTAATACCAAACCTGAGATCCTTCCTATAACATGAGATGTGATATCCAACTCCTTCCCATTCCAATCCTGAGACCCTTATGATAGCATGAGATGTGATATCTCAATGCCTCTAATACCAAACCTGAGATACTTCCGATAGCATGAGATGTGATATCTCAATGCTTCTAATACCAAACCTGAGATCCTTCCTATAACATGAGATGTGATTTCCAAATCCTTCCACTTCCAAACCTGAGACCCTCCCTTTAGCATGAGATGTGATATCCAACTCCTTCCCATTCCAATCCTGAGACCCATCTGATAGCATGAGATGTGATATTTCAATGCCTCTAATACCAAACCTGAGATCCTACCTCTAACATGAAATGTGATATCCATCTCCTTCCCTTTCCAAACCTGAGACCCTGCCTATAGCATGAGATGTGATATCCAAGTCCTTTCCATTCCAATCCTGAGACCCTTCCTATAGCATGTGATGTGATATCTCAATGCTTATACCAAACCTGAGACCCTTCCTATGGCATGAGATGTCATATACAACTCCTTCCCATTCCAATCCTGAGACCCTTCCTATAGCATGAGATGTGATATCTCAATGCTTATACCAAACCTGAGACCCTTCCTATAGCATGAGATGTGATATCCAACTTCTTCCCATTCCAATCCTGAGACCCTTGCTATAACATGAGATGTGATGTCGCAATGCTTCTAATACCAAACCTGAGATCTTTCCTATAACATGAGATGTGATATCCAACTCCTTCCCATTCCAATCCTGAGACCCTTCCTATAGCATGAGATGTGATATCACAATGCTTATACCAAACCTGAGACCGTTCCTATAGCTTGAGATGTGATATCCAACTCCTTCCCATTCCAATCCTGAGACCCTTCCTATAGCATGAGATGTGATATCTCAAGGCCTCTAATACCAAACCTGAGATCGTTCCTCTAACATGAAATGTGACATCCAACTCCTTCCCCTTCCAAACCTGAGAGCCTTCCTATAACATGAGATGTGACATCCAAGTCCTCCCCATTCCAATCCTGAGACCCTTCCTATAGCATGAGATGTGATATCTCAATGCTTCTAATACCAAACCTGAGACCCTTCCTATAACATGATTTGGGATATCCAACTCCTTCCCATTCCAATCCTGAGACCCTTCCGATAGCAGAGATGTGATATCTCAATGCTTATACCAAACCTGAGACCCTTCCTATGGCCTGAGATGTCATATGCAACTCCTTCCCATTCCAATCCTGAGACCCTTCCTATAGCATTAGATGTGATATCTCAATGCTTATACCAAATCTGAGACCCTTCCTATAGCATGAGATGTGATATCCAACTTCTTCCCATTCCAATCCTGAGACCCTTCCTATAGCATGAGATGTGATGTCTCAATTCTTCTAATACCAAACCTGAGATCCTTCCTATAACATGAGATGTGATATCCAACTCCTTCCCATTCCAATCCTGAGACCCTTATGATAGCATGAGATGTGATATCTCAATGATTCTATTACCAAACCTGAGATCCTTCCTATAACATGAGATGTGATTTCCAAATCTTCCACTTCCAAACCTGAGACCCTCCCTTTAGCATGAGATGTGATATCCAACTCCTTCCCATTCCAATGCTGAGACCCTTCTGATAGCATGAGATGTGATATTTCAATGCCTCTAATACCAAACCTGAGATCCTACCTCTAACATGAAATGTGATATCCATCTCCTTCCCTTTCCAAACCTGAGACCCTGCCTATAGCATGAGATGTGATATCCAAGTCCTTCCCATTCCAATCCTGAGACCCTTCCTATAGCATGTGATGTGATATCTCAATGCTTATACCAAATCTGAGACCCTTCCTATAGCATGAGATGTGATATCCAACTCCTTCCCATTCCAATCCTGAGACCCTTCCTATAGCATGAGATGTGATGTCTCAATGCTTCTAATACCAAACCTGAGATCCTTCCTATAACATGAGATGTGATATCCAACTCCTTCCCATTCCATTCCTGAGACCCTTATGATAGCATGAGATGTGATATCTCAATGCCTCTAATACCAAACCTGAGATACTTCCGATAGCATGAGATGTGATATCTCAATGCTTCTAATACCAAACCTGAGATCCTTCCTATAACATGAGATGTGATTTCCAAATCCTTCCCCTTCCAAACCTGAGACCCTCCCTTTAGCATGAGATGTGATATCCAACTCCTTCCCATTCCAATCCTGAGACCCATCTGATAGCATGAGATGTGATATTTCAATGCCTCTAATACCAAACCTGAGATCCTACCTCTAACATGAAATGTGATATCCATCTCCTTCCCTTTCCAAACCTGAGACCCTGCCTATAGCATGAGATGTGATATCCAAGTCCTTTCCATTCCAATCCTGAGACCCTTCCTATAGCATGTGATGTGATATCTCAATGCTTATACCAAACCTGAGACCCTTCCTATGGCATGAGATGTCATATACAACTCCTTCCCATTCCAATCCTGAGACCCTTCCTATAGCATGAGATGTGATATCTCAATGCTTATACCAAACCTGAGACCCTTCCTATAGCATGAGATGTGATATCCAACTTCTTCCCATTCCAATCCTGAGACCCTTCCTATAACATGAGATGTGATGTCGCAATGCTTCTAATACCAAACCTGAGATCTTTCCTATAACATGAGATGTGATATCCAACTCCTTCCCATTCCAATCCTGAGACCCTTCCTATAGCATGAGATGTGATGTCACAATGCTTATACCAAACCTGAGACCGTTCCTATAGCTTGAGATGTGATATCCAACTCCTTCCCATTCCAATCCTGAGACCCTTCCTATAGCATGAGATGTGATATCTCAAGGCCTCTAATACCAAACCTGAGATCGTTCCTCTAACATGAAATGTGATATCCAACTCCTTCCCCTTCCAAACCTGAGAGCCTTCCTATAACATGAGATGTGACATCCAAGTCCTCCCCATTCCAATCCTGAGACCCTTCCTATAGCATGAGATGTGATATCTCAATGCTTCTAATACCAAACCTGAGACCCTTCCTATAACATGATTTGGGATATCCAACTCCTTCCCATTCCAATCCTGAGACCCTTCCGATAGCAGAGATGTGATATCTCAATGCTTATACCAAACCTGAGAGCCTTCCTATGGCCTGAGATGTCATATGCAACTCCTTCCCATTCCAATCCTGAGACCCTTCCTATAGCATTAGATGTGATATCTCAATGCTTATACCAAATCTGAGACCCTTCCTATAGCATGAGATGTGATATCCAACTTCTTCCCATTCCAATCCTGAGACCCTTCCTATAGCATGAGATGTGAAGTCTCAATTCTTCTAATACCAAACCTGAGATCCTTCCTATAACATGAGATGTGATATCCAACTCCTTCCCATTCCAATCCTGAGACCCTTATGATAGCATGAGATGTGATATCTCAATGCCTCTAATACCAAACCTGAGATACTTCTGATAGCATGAGATGTGATATCTCAATGCTTCTAATACCAAACCTGAGATCCTTCCTATAACATGAGATGTGATTTCCAAATCCTTCCACTTCCAAACCTGAGACCCTACCTTTAGCATGAGATGTGATATCCAACTCCTCCCCATTCCAATCCTGAGACCCTTCTGATAGCATGAGATGTGATATTTCAATGCCTCTAATACCAAACCTGAGATCCTACCTCTAACATGAAATGTGATATCCATCTCATTCCCTTTCCAAACCTGAGACCCTTCCTATAGCATGAGATGTGATATCCAACTTCTTCCCATTCCAATCCTGAGACCTTTCCTATAGCATGAGATGTGATGTCTCAATTCTTCTAATACCAAACCTGAGATCCTTCCTATAACATGAGATGTGATATCCAACTCCTTCCCATTCCAATCCTGAGACCCTTATGATAGCATGAGATGTGATATCTCAATGCCTCTAATACCAAACCTGAGATACTTCTGATAGCATGAGATGTGATATCTCAATGCTTCTAATACCAAACCTGAGATCCTTCCTATAACATGAGATGTGATTTCCAAATCCTTCCACTTCCAAACCTGAGACCCTACCTTTAGCATGAGATGTGATATCCAACTCCTTCCCATTCCAATCCTGAGACCCTTCTGATAGCATGAGATGTGATATTTCAATGCCTCTAATACCAAACCTGAGATCCTACCTCTAACATGAAATGTGATATCCATCTCCTTCCCTTTCCAAACCTGAGACCCTGCCTATAGCATGAGATGTGATATCCAAGTCCTTCCCATTCCAATCCTGAGACCCTTCCTATAGCATGTGATGTGATATCTCAATGCTTAGTCCAAACCTGAGACCCTTCCTATGGCATGAGATGTCATATACAACTCCTTCCCATTCCAATCCTGAGACCCTTCCTATAGCATGAGATGTGATATCTCAATGCTTATACCAAACCTGAGACCCTTCCTATAGCATGAGATGTGATATCCAACTTCTTCCCATTCCAATCCTGAGACCCTTCCTATAACATGAGATGTGATGTCTCAATGCTTCTAATACCAAACCTGAGACCCTTCCTATAACATGAGATGGGATATCCAACTCCTTCCCATTCCAATCCTGAGACCCTTCCGATAGCAGAGATGTGATATCTCAATGCTTTTACCAAACCTGAGACCCTTCCTATGGCCTGAGATGTCATATACAACTCCTTCCCATTCCAATCCTGAGACCCTTCCTATAGCATGAGATGTGATATCTGAATGCTTATACCAAATCTGAGACCCTTCCTATAGCATGAGATGTGATATCCAACTCCTTCCCATTCCAATCCTGAGACCCTTCCTATAGCATGAGATGTGATGTCTCAATGCTTCTAATACCAAACCTGAGATCCTTCCTATAACATGAGATGTGATATCCAACTCCTTCCCATTCCAATCCTGAGACCCTTATGACAGCATGAGATGTGATATCTCAATGCCTCTAATACCAAACCTGAGATACTTCCGATAGCATGAGATGTGATATCTCAATGCTTCTAATACCAAACCTGAGATCCTTCCTATAACATGAGATGTGATTTCCAAATCCTTCCCCTTCCAAACCTGAGACCCTCACTTTAGCATGAGATGTGATATCCAACTCCTTCCCATTCCAATCCTGAGACCCATCTGATAGCATGAGATGTGATATTTCAATGCCTCTAATACCAAACCTGAGATCCTACCTCTAACATGAAATGTGATATCCATCTCCTTCCCTTTCCAAACCTGGGACCATGCCTATAGCATGAGATTTGATATCCAAGTCCTTTCCATTCCAATCCTGAGACCCTTCCTATAGCATGTGATGTGATATCTCAATGCTTATACCAAACCTGAGACCCTTCCTATGGCATGAGATGTCATATACAACTCCTTCCCATTCCAATCCTGAGACCCTTCCTATAGCATGAGATGTGATATCTCAATGCTTATACCAAACCGGAGACCCTTCCTATAGCATGAGATGTGATATCCAACTTCTTCCCATTCCAATCCTGAGACCCTTCCTATAACATGAGATGTGATGTCGCAATGCTTCTAATACCAAACCTGAGATCTTTCCTATAACATGAGATGTGATATCCAACTCCTTCCCATTCCAATCCTGAGACCCTTCCTATAGCATGAGATGTGATATCACAATGCTTATACCAAACCTGAGACCCTTCCTATAGCATGAGATGTGATATCTCAAGGCCTCTAATACCAAACCTGAGATCGTTCCTCTAACATGAAATGTGATATCCAACTCCTTCCCCTTGCAAACCAGAGAGCCTTCCTATAACATGAGATGTGATATCCAACTCCTTCCCATTCCAATCCTGAGACCCTTATGATAGCATGAGATGTGATATCTCAATACCTCTAATACCAAACCTGAGATACTTACGATAGCATGAGATGTGATATCTCAATGCTTCTAATACCAAACCTGAGATCCTTCCTATAACATGAGATGTGATTTCCAAATCCTTCCCCTTCCAAACCTGAGACCCTCCCTTTAGCATGAGATGTGATATCCAACTCCTTCCCATTCCAATCCTGAGACCCTTCTGATAGCATGAGATGTGATATTTCAATGCCTCTAATACCAAACCTGAGATCCTACCTCGAACATGAAATGTGATATCCATCTCCTTCCCTTTCCAAACCTGAGACCCTGCCTATAGCATGAGATGTGATATCCAAGTCCTTTCCATTCCAATCCTGAGACCCTTCCTATAGCATGTGATGTGATATCTCAATGCTTATACCAAACCTGAGACCCTTCCTATGGCATGAGATGTCATATACAACTCCTTCCCATTCCAAACCTGAGACCCTTCCTATAGCATGAGATGTGATATCTCAATGCTTATACCAAACCTGAGACCCTTCTTATAGCATGAGATGTGATATCCAACTTCTTCCCATTCCAATCCTGAGACCCTTCCTATAACATGAGATGTGATGTCGCAATGCTTCTAATACCAAACCTGAGATCTTTCCTATAACATGAGATGTGATATCCAACTCCTTCCCATTCCAATCCTGAGACCCTTCCTATAGCATGAGATGTGATATCACAATGCTTATACCAAACCTGAGACCGTCCCTTTAGCTTGAGATGTGATATCCAACTCCTTCCCATTCCAATCCTGAGACCCTCCCTATAGCATGAGATGTGATATCTCAAGGCCTCTAATACCAAACCTGAGATCGTTCCTCTAACATGAAATGTGATATCCAACTCCTTCCCCTTCCAAACCTGAGAGCCTTCCTATAGCATGAGATATGATAGCCAAGTCCTTCCAATTCCAATCCTGAGACCCTTCCTATAACATGAAATGTGATATCCAACTCCTTCCCATTCCAACCTGAGACCCTTCCTATAGCATGAGATGGGATATCTCAATGCTTCTAATACCAAACCTGAGACTCTTCCTATAGCATGAGATGTGATATCCAACTTCTTCCCATTCCAATCCTGAGACCCTTCCTATAACATGAGATGTGATGTCTCAATGCTTCTAATACCAAACCTGAGATCTTTCCTATAACATGAGATGTGATATCCAACTCCTTCCCATTCCAATCCTGAGACCCTTCCTATAGCATGAGATGTGATATCTCAATGCTTATACCAAACCTGAGACCCTTCCTATAGCTTGAGATGTGATATCCAACTCCTTCCCATTCCAATCCTGAGACCCTTCCTATAGCATGAGATGTGATATCTCAAGGCCTCTAATACCAAACCTGAGATCCTTCCTCTAACATGAAATGTGATATCCAACTCCTTCCCCTTCCAAACCTGAGAGCCTTCCTATAACATGAAATGTGATATCCAATTCCTTCCCATTCCAACCTGAGACCCTTCCTATAGCATGAGATGGGATATCCAACTCCTTCCAAATCCAATACTGATACCCTTCCGATAGCATGAGATGTGATATCCCAATGCTTCTACCAAACCTGAGACCCATACTATGGCATGAGATGTGATATCAAACTCCTTACTATTCCAATCCTGAGACCCTACCTATAGCTTGAGATGTGATATCCAACTCCTTCCCATTCCAATTCTGAGACCCTTCCTATACCATGAGACTTGATATCTCAATGCTTCTAATACCAAACCTGAGACCCGTCCTATAACATGAGATGTGATATCCAAATCCTTCCCCTTCCAAACCTTAGACCCTTCCTTTATCATGAGATGTGATATCCAATTCCTTCCCATTCCAATCCTGAGACCCTACCGATATCATGAGATTTGTTATCTCAATGCTTCTAATATCAAACTTGAGACCCTCCCTATAACATGAGATGTGACATCCAAGTCCTCCCCATTCCAATCCTGAGACCCTTCCTATAGCATGAGATGTGATATCTCAATGCTTCTAATACCAAACCTGAGACCCTTCATTTAACATGATTTGGGATATCCAACTCCTTCCCATTCCAATCCTGAGACCCTTCCGATAGCAGAGATGTGATATCTCAATGCTTATACCAAACCTGAGACCCTTCCTATGGCCTGAGATGTCATATGCAACTCCTTCCCATTCCAATCCTGAGACCCTTCCTATAGCATTAGATGTGATATCTCAATGCTTATACCAAATCTGAGACCCTTCCTATAGCATGAGATGTGATATCCAACTTCTTCCCATTCCAATCCTGAGACCCTTCCTATAGCATGAGATGTGATGTCTCAATTCTTCTAATACCAAACCTGAGATCCTTCCTATAACATGAGATGTGATATCCAACTCCTTCCCATTCCAATCCTGAGACCCTTATGATAGCATGAGATGTGATATCTCAATGCTTCTATTACCAAACCTGAGATCCTTCCTATAACATGAGATGTGATTTCCAAATCCTTCCACTTCCAAACCTGAGACCCTCCCTTTAGCATGAGATGTGATATCCAACTCCTTCCCATTCCAATCCTGAGACCCTTCTGATAGCATGAGATGTGATATTTCAATGCCTCTAATACCAAACCTGAGATCCTACCTCTAACATGAAATGTGATATCCATCTCCTTCCCTTTCCAAACCTGAGACCCTGCCTATAGCATGAGATGTGATATCCAAGTCCTTCCCATTCCAATCCTGAGACCCTTCCTATAGCATGTGATGTGATATCTCAATGCTTATACCAAATCTGAGACCCTTCCTATAGCATGAGATGTGATATCCAACTCCTTCCCATTCCAATCCTGAGACCCTTCCTATAGCATGAGATGTGATGTCTCAATGCTTCTAATACCAAACCTGAGATCCTTCCTATAACATGAGATGTGATATCCAACTCCTTCCCATTCCAATCCTGAGACCCTTATGATAGCATGAGATGTGATATCTCAATGCCTCTAATACCAAACCTGAGATACTTCCGATAGCATGAGATGTGATATCTCAATGCTTCTAATACCAAACCTGAGATCCTTCCTATAACATGAGATGTGATTTCCAAATCCTTCCCCTTCCAAACCTGAGACCCTCCCTTTAGCATGAGATGTGATATCCAACTCCTTCCCATTCCAATCCTGAGACCCATCTGATAGCATGAGATGTGATATTTCAATGCCTCTAATACCAAACCTGAGATCCTACCTCTAACATGAAATGTGATATCCATCTCCTTCCCTTTCCAAACCTGAGACCCTGCCTATAGCATGAGATGTGATATCCAAGTCCTTTCCATTCCAATCCTGAGACCCTTCCTATAGCATGTGATGTGATATCTCAATGCTTATACCAAACCTGAGACCCTTCCTATGGCATGAGATGTCATATACAACTCCTTCCCATTCCAATCCTGAGACCCTTCCTATAGCATGAGATGTGATATCTCAATGCTTATACCAAACCTGAGACCCTTCCTATAGCATGAGATGTGATATCCAACTTCTTCCCATTCCAATCCTGAGACCCTTCCTATAACATGAGATGTGATGTCGCAATGCTTCTAATACCAAACCTGAGATCTTTCCTATAACATGAGATGTGATATCCAACTCCTTCCCATTCCAATCCTGAGACCCTTCCTATAGCATGAGATGTGATATCACAATGCTTATACCAAACCTGAGACCGTTCCTATAGCTTGAGATGTGATATCCAACTCCTTCCCATTCCAATCCTGAGACCCTTCCTATAGCATGAGATGTGATATCTCAAGGCCTCTAATACCAAACCTGAGATCGTTCCTCTAACATGAAATGTGATATCCAACTCCTTCCCCTTCCAAACCTGAGAGCCTTCCTATAACATGAGATGTGACATCCAAGTCCTCCCCATTCCAATCCTGAGACCCTTCCTATAGCATGAGATGTGATATCTCAATGCTTCTAATACCAAACCTGAGACCCTTCCTATAACATGATTTGGGATATCCAACTCCTTCCCATTCCAATCCTGAGACCCTTCCGATAGCAGAGATGTGATATCTCAATGCTTATACCAAACCTGAGACCCTTCCTATGGCCTGAGATGTCATATGCAACTCCTTCCCATTCCAATCCCGAGACCCTTCCTATAGCATTAGATGTGATATCTCAATGCTTATACCAAATCTGAGACCCTTCCTATAGCATGAGATGTGATATCCAACTTCTTCCCATTCCAATCCTGAGACCCTTCCTATAGCATGAGATGTGATGTCTCAATTCTTCTAATACCAAACCTGAGATCCTTCCTATAACATGAGATGTGATATCCAACTCCTTCCCATTCCAATCCTGAGACCCTTCTGATAGCATGAGATGTGATATTTCAATGCCTCTAATACCAAACCTGAGATCCTACCTCGAACATGAAATGTGATATCCATCTCCTTCCCTTTCCAAACCTGAGACCCTGCCTATAGCATGAGATGTGATATCCAAGTCCTTTCCATTCCAATCCTGAGACCCTTCCTATAGCATGTGATGTGATATCTCAATGCTTATACCAAACCTGAGACCCTTCCTATGGCATGAGATGTCATATACAACTCCTTCCCATTCCAAACCTGAGACCCTTCCTATAGCATGAGATGTGATATCTCAATGCTTATACCAAACCTGAGACCCTTCTTATAGCATGAGATGTGATATCCAACTTCTTCCCATTCCAATCCTGAGACCCTTCCTATAACATGAGATGTGATGTCGCAATGCTTCTAATACCAAACCTGAGATCTTTCCTATAACATGAGATGTGATATCCAACTCCTTCCCATTCCAATCCTGAGACCCTTCCTATAGCATGAGATGTGATATCACAATGCTTATACCAAACCTGAGACCGTCCCTTTAGCTTGAGATGTGATATCCAACTCCTTCCCATTCCAATCCTGAGACCCTTCCTATAGCATGAGATGTGATATCTCAAGGCCTCTAATACCAAACCTGAGATCGTTCCTCTAACATGAAATGTGATATCCAACTCCTTCCCCTTCCAAACCTGAGAGCCTTCCTATAGCATGAGATATGATAGCCAAGTCCTTCCAATTCCAATCCTGAGACCCTTCCTATAACATGAAATGTGATATCCAACTCCTTCCCATTCCAACCTGAGACCCTTCCTATAGCATGAGATGGGATATCTCAATGCTTCTAATACCAAACCTGAGACTCTTCCTATAGCATGAGATGTGATATCCAACTTCTTCCCATTCCAATCCTGAGACCCTTCCTATAACATGAGATGTGATGTCTCAATGCTTCTAATACCAAACCTGAGATCTTTCCTATAACATGAGATGTGATATCCAACTCCTTCCCATTCCAATCCTGAGACCCTTCCTATAGCATGAGATGTGATATCTCAATGCTTATACCAAACCTGAGACCCTTCCTATAGCTTGAGATGTGATATCCAACTCCTTCCCATTCCAATCCTGAGACCCTTCCTATAGCATGAGATGTGATATCTCAAGGCCTCTAATACCAAACCTGAGATCCTTCCTCTAACATGAAATGTGATATCCAACTCCTTCCCCTTCCAAACCTGAGAGCCTTCCTATAACATGAAATGTGATATCCAATTCCTTCCCATTCCAACCTGAGACCCTTCCTATAGCATGAGATGGGATATCCAACTCCTTCCAAATCCAATACTGATACCCTTCCGATAGCATGAGATGTGATATCCCAATGCTTCTACCAAACCTGAGACCCATACTATGGCATGAGATGTGATATCAAACTCCTTACTATTCCAATCCTGAGACCCTACCTATAGCTTGAGATGTGATATCCAACTCCTTCCCATTCCAATTCTGAGACCCTTCCTATACCATGAGACTTGATATCTCAATGCTTCTAATACCAAACCTGAGACCCGTCCTATAACATGAGATGTGATATCCAAATCCTTCCCCTTCCAAACCTTAGACCCTTCCTTTATCATGAGATGTGATATCCAATTCCTTCCCATTCCAATCCTGAGACCCTACCGATATCATGAGATTTGTTATCTCAATGCTTCTAATATCAAACTTGAGACCCTCCCTATAACATGAGATGTGACATCCAAGTCCTCCCCATTCCAATCCTGAGACCCTTCCTATAGCATGAGATGTCATATCTCAATGCTTCTAATACCAAACCTGAGACCCTTCCTATAACATGATTTGGGATATCCAACTCCTTCCCATTCCAATCCTGAGACCGTTCCGATAGCAGAGATGTGATATCTCAATGCTTATACCAAACCTGAGACCCTTCCTATGGCCTGAGATGTCATATGCAACTCCTTCCCATTCCAATCCTGAGACCCTTCCTATAGCATTAGATGTGATATCTCAATGCTTATACCAAATCTGAGACCCTTCCTATAGCATGAGATGTGATATCCAACTTCTTCCCATTCCAATCCTGAGACCCTTCCTATAGCATGAGATGTGATGTCTCAATTCTTCTAATACCAAACCTGAGATCCTTCCTATAACATGAGATGTGATATCCAACTCCTTCCCATTCCAATCCTGAGACCGTTCCGATAGCAGAGATGTGATATCTCAATGCTTATACCAAACCTGAGACCCTTCCTATGGCCTGAGATGTCATATGCAACTCCTTCCCATTCCAATCCTGAGACCCTTCCTATAGCATTAGATGTGATATCTCAATGCTTATACCAAATCTGAGACCCTTCCTATAGCATGAGATGTGATATCCAACTTCTTCCCATTCCAATCCTGAGACCCTTCCTATAGCATGAGATGTGATGTCTCAATTCTTCTAATACCAAACCTGAGATCCTTCCTATAACATGAGATGTGATATCCAACTCCTTCCCATTCCAATCCTGAGACCCTTATGATAGCATGAGATGTGATATCTCAATGCTTCTATTACCAAACCTGAGATCCTTCCTATAACATGAGATGTGATTTCCAAATCCTTCCACTTCCAAACCTGAGACCCTCCCTTTAGCATGAGATGTGATATCCAACTCCTTCCCATTCCAATCCTGAGACCCTTCTGATAGCATGAGATGTGATATTTCAATGCCTCTAATACCAAACCTGAGATCCTACCTCTAACATGAAATGTGATATCCATCTCCTTCCCTTTCCAAACCTGAGACCCTGCCTATAGCATGAGATGTGATATCCAAGTCCTTCCCATTCCAATCCTGAGACCCTTCCTATAGCATGTGATGTGATATCTCAATGCTTATACCAAATCTGAGACCCTTCCTATAGCATGAGATGTGATATCCAACTCCTTCCCATTCCAATCCTGAGACCCTTCCTATAGCATGAGATGTGATGTCTCAATGCTTCTAATACCAAACCTGAGATCCTTCCTATAACATGAGATGTGATATCCAACTCCTTCCCATTCCAATCCTGAGACCCTTATGATAGCATGAGATGTGATATCTCAATGCCTCTAATACCAAACCTGAGATACTTCCGATAGCATGAGATGTGATATCTCAATGCTTCTAATACCAAACCTGAGATCCTTCCTATAACATGAGATGTGATTTCCAAATCCTTCCCCTTCCAAACCTGAGACCCTCCCTTTAGCATGAGATGTGATATCCAACTCCTTCCCATTCCAATCCTGAGACCCATCTGATAGCATGAGATGTGATATTTCAATGCCTCTAATACCAAACCTGAGATCCTACCTCTAACATGAAATGTGATATCCATCTCCTTCCCTTTCCAAACCTGAGACCCTGCCTATAGCATGAGATGTGATATCCAAGTCCTTTCCATTCCAATCCTGAGACCCTTCCTATAGCATGTGATGTGATATCTCAATGCTTATACCAAACCTGAGACCCTTCCTATGGCATGAGATGTCATATACAACTCCTTCCCATTCCAATCCTGAGACCCTTCCTATAGCATGAGATGTGATATCTCAATGCTTATACCAAACCTGAGACCCTTCCTATAGCATGAGATGTGATATCCAACTTCTTCCCATTCCAATCCTGAGACCCTTCCTATAACATGAGATGTGATGTCGCAATGCTTCTAATACCAAACCTGAGATCTTTCCTATAACATGAGATGTGATATCCAACTCCTTCCCATTCCAATCCTGAGACCCTTCCTATAGCATGAGATGTGATATCACAATGCTTATACCAAACCTGAGACCGTTCCTATAGCTTGAGATGTGATATCCAACTCCTTCCCATTCCAATCCTGAGACCCTTCCTATAGCATGAGATGTGATATCTCAAGGCCTCTAATACCAAACCTGAGATCGTTCCTCTAACATGAAATGTGATATCCAACTCCTTCCCCTTCCAAACCTGAGAGCCTTCCTATAACATGAGATGTGACATCCAAGTCCTCCCCATTCCAATCCTGAGACCCTTCCTATAGCATGAGATGTGATATCTCAATGCTTCTAATACCAAACCTGAGACCCTTCCTATAACATGATTTGGGATATCCAACTCCTTCCCATTCCAATCCTGAGACCCTTCCGATAGCAGAGATGTGATATCTCAATGCTTATACCAAACCTGAGACCCTTCCTATGGCCTGAGATGTCATATGCAACTCCTTCCCATTCCAATCCCGAGACCCTTCCTATAGCATTAGATGTGATATCTCAATGCTTATACCAAATCTGAGACCCTTCCTATAGCATGAGATGTGATATCCAACTTCTTCCCATTCCAATCCTGAGACCCTTCCTATAGCATGAGATGTGATGTCTCAATTCTTCTAATACCAAACCTGAGATCCTTCCTATAACATGAGATGTGATATCCAACTCCTTCCCATTCCAATCCTGAGACCCTTATGATAGCATGAGATGTGATATCTCAATGCTTCTATTACCAAACCTGAGATCCTTCCTATAACATGAGATGTGATTTCCAAATCCTTCCACTTCCAAACCTGAGACCCTCCCTTTAGCATGAGATGTGATATCCAACTCCTTCCCATTCCAATCCTGAGACCCTTCTGATAGCATGAGATGTGATATTTCAATGCCTCTAATACCAAACCTGAGATCCTACCTCTAACATGAAATGTGATATCCATCTCCTTCCCTTTCCAAACCTGAGACCCTGCCTATAGCATGAGATGTGATATCCAAGTCCTTCCCATTCCAATCCTGAGACCCTTCCTATAGCATGTGATGTGATATCTCAATGCTTATACCAAATCTGAGACCCTTCCTATAGCATGAGATGTGATATCCAACTCCTTCCCATTCCAATCCTGAGACCCTTCCTATAGCATGAGATGTGATGTCTCAATGCTTCTAATACCAAACCTGAGATCCTTCCTATAACATGAGATGTGATATCCAACTCCTTCCCATTCCAATCCTGAGACCCTTATGATAGCATGAGATGTGATATCTCAATGCCTCTAATACCAAACCTGAGATACTTCCGATAGCATGAGATGTGATATCTCAATGCTTCTAATACCAAACCTGAGATCCTTCCTATAACATGAGATGTGATTTCCAAATCCTTCCCCTTCCAAACCTGAGACCCTCCCTTTAGCATGAGATGTGATATCCAACTCCTTCCCATTCCAATCCTGAGACCCATCTGATAGCATGAGATGTGATATTTCAATGCCTCTAATACCAAACCTGAGATCCTACCTCTAACATGAAATGTGATATCCATCTCCTTCCCTTTCCAAACCTGAGACCCTGCCTATAGCATGAGATGTGATATCCAAGTCCTTTCCATTCCAATCCTGAGACCCTTCCTATAGCATGTGATGTGATATCTCAATGCTTATACCAAACCTGAGACCCTTCCTATGGCATGAGATGTCATATACAACTCCTTCCCATTCCAATCCTGAGACCCTTCCTATAGCATGAGATGTGATATCTCAATGCTTATACCAAACCTGAGACCCTTCCTATAGCATGAGATGTGATATCCAACTTCTTCCCATTCCAATCCTGAGACCCTTCCTATAACATGAGATGTGATGTCGCAATGCTTCTAATACCAAACCTGAGATCTTTCCTATAACATGAGATGTGATATCCAACTCCTTCCCATTCCAATCCTGAGACCCTTCCTATAGCATGAGATGTGATATCACAATGCTTATACCAAACCTGAGACCGTTCCTATAGCTTGAGATGTGATATCCAACTCCTTCCCATTCCAATCCTGAGACCCTTCCTATAGCATGAGATGTGATATCTCAAGGCCTCTAATACCAAACCTGAGATCGTTCCTCTAACATGAAATGTGATATCCAACTCCTTCCCCTTCCAAACCTGAGAGCCTTCCTATAACATGAGATGTGACATCCAAGTCCTCCCCATTCCAATCCTGAGACCCTTCCTATAGCATGAGATGTGATATCTCAATGCTTCTAATACCAAACCTGAGACCCTTCCTATAACATGATTTGGGATATCCAACTCCTTCCCATTCCAATCCTGAGACCCTTCCGATAGCAGAGATGTGATATCTCAATGCTTATACCAAACCTGAGAGCCTTCCTATGGCCTGAGTTGTCATATGCAACTCCTTCCCATTCCAATCCTGAGACCCTTCCTATAGCATTAGATGTGATATCTCAATGCTTATACCAAATCTGAGACCCTTCCTATAGCATGAGATGTGATATCCAACTTCTTCCCATTCCAATCCTGAGACCCTTCCTATAGCATGAGATGTGATGTCTCAATTCTTCTAATACCAAACCTGAGATCCTTCCTATAACATGAGATGTGATATCCAACTCCTTCCCATTCCAATCCTGAGACCCTTATGATAGCATGAGATGTGATATCTCAATGCCTCTAATACCAAACCTGAGATACTTCTGATAGCATGAGATGTGATATCTCAATGCTTCTAATACCAAACCTGAGATCCTTCCTATAACATGAGATGTGATTTCCAAATCCTTCCACTTCCAAACCTGAGACCCTACCTTTAGCATGAGATGTGATATCCAACTCCTTCCCATTCCAATCCTGAGACCCTTCTGATAGCATGAGATGTGATATTTCAATGCCTCTAATACCAAACCTGAGATCCTACCTCTAACATGAAATGTGATATCCATCTCCTTCCCTTTCCAAACCTGAGACCCTGCCTATAGCATGAGATGTGATATCCAAGTCCTTCCCATTCCAATCCTGAGACCCTTCCTATAGCATGTGATGTGATATCTCAATGCTTAGTCCAAACCTGAGACCCTTCCTATGGCATGAGATGTCATATACAACTCCTTCCCATTCCAATCCTGAGACCCTTCCTATAGCATGAGATGTGATATCTCAATGCTTATACCAAACCTGAGGCCCTTCCTATAGCATGAGATGTGATATCCAACTTCTTCCCATTCCAATCCTGAGACCCTTCCTATAACATGAGATGTGATGTCTCAATGCTTCTAATACCAAACCTGAGACCCTTCCTATAACATGAGATGGGATATCCAACTCCTTCCCATTCCAATCCTGAGACCCTTCCGATAGCAGAGATGTGATATCTCAATGCTTTTACCAAACCTAAGACCCTTCCTATGGCCTGAGATGTCATATACAACTCCTTCCCATTCCAATCCTGAGACCCTTCCTATAGCATGAGATGTGATATCTCAATGCTTATACCAAATCTGAGACCCTTCCTATAGCATGAGATGTGATATCCAACTCCTTCCCATTCCAATCCTGAGACCCTTCCTATAGCATGAGATGTGATGTCTCAATGCTTCTAATACCAAACCTGAGATCCTTCCTATAACATGAGATGTGATATCCAACTCCTTCCCATTCCAATCCTGAGACCCTTATGAAAGCATGAGATGTGATATCTCAATGCCTCTAATACCAAACCTGAGATACTTCCGATAGCATGAGATGTGATATCTCAATGCTTCTAATACCAAACCTGAGATCCTTCCTATAACATGAGATGTGATTTCCAAATCCTTCCCCTTCCAAACCTGAGACCCTCCCTTTAGCATGAGATGTGATATCCAACTCCTTCCCATTCCAATCCTGAGACCCATCTGATAGCATGAGATGTGATATTTCAATGCCTCTAATACCAAACCTGAGATCCTACCTCTAACATGAAATGTGATATCCATCTCCTTCCCTTTCCAAACCTGGGACCCTGCCTATAGCATGAGATTTGATATCCAAGTCCTTTCCATTCCAATCCTGAGACCCTTCCTATAGCATGTGATGTGATATCTCAATGCTTATACCAAACCTGAGACCCTTCCTATGGCATGAGATGTCATATACAACTCCTTCCCATTCCAATCCTGAGACCCTTCCTATAGCATGAGATGTGATATCTCAATGCTTATACCAAACCTGAGACCCTTCCTATAGCATGAGATGTGATATCCAACTTCTTCCCATTCCAATCCTGAGACCCTTCCTATAACATGAGATGTGATGTCGCAATGCTTCTAATACCAAACCTGAGATCTTTCCTATAACATGAGATGTGATATCCAACTCCTTCCCATTCCAATCCTGAGACCCTTCCTATAGCATGAGATGTGATATCACAATGCTTATACCAAACCTGAGACCGTTCCTATAGCTTGAGATGTGATATCCAACTCCTTCCCATTCCAATCCTGAGACCCTTCCTATAGCATGAGATGTGATATCTCAAGGCCTCTAATACCAAACCTGAGATCGTTCCTCTAACATGAAATGTGATATCCAACTCCTTCCCCTTGCAAACCAGAGAGCCTTCCTATAACATGAGATGTGATATCCAACTCCTTCCCATTCCAATCCTGAGACCCTTATGATAGCATGAGATGTGATATCTCAATACCTCTAATACCAAACCTGAGATACTTACGATAGCATGAGATGTGATATCTCAATGCTTCTAATACCAAACCTGAGATCCTTCCTATAACATGAGATGTGATTTCCAAATCCTTCCCCTTCCAAACCTGAGACCCTCCCTTTAGCATGAGATGTGATATCCAACTCCTTCCCATTCCAATCCTGAGACCCTTCTGATAGCATGAGATGTGATATTTCAATGCCTCTAATACCAAACCTGAGATCCTACCTCGAACATGAAATGTGATATCCATCTCCTTCCCTTTCCAAACCTGAGACCCTGCCTATAGCATGAGATGTGATATCCAAGTCCTTTCCATTCCAATCCTGAGACCCTTCCTATAGCATGTGATGTGATATCTCAATGCTTATACCAAACCTGAGACCCTTCCTATGGCATGAGATGTCATATACAACTCCTTCCCATTCCAAACCTGAGACCCTTCCTATAGCATGAGATGTGATATCTCAATGCTTATACCAAACCTGAGACCCTTCTTATAGCATGAGATGTGATATCCAACTTCTTCCCATTCCAATCCTGAGACCCTTCCTATAACATGAGATGTGATGTCGCAATGCTTCTAATACCAAACCTGAGATCTTTCCTATAACATGAGATGTGATATCCAACTCCTTCCCATTCCAATCCTGAGACCCTTCCTATAGCATGAGATGTGATATCACAATGCTTATACCAAACCTGAGACCGTCCCTTTAGCTTAAGATGTGATATCCAACTCCTTCCCATTCCAATCCTGAGACCCTTCCTATAGCATGAGATGTGATATCTCAAGGCCTCTAATACCAAACCTGAGATCGTTCCTCTAACATGAAATGTGATATCCAACTCCTTCCCCTTCCAAACCTGAGAGCCTTCCTATAGCATGAGATATGATAGCCAAGTCCTTCCAATTCCAATCCTGAGACCCTTCCTATAACATGAAATGTGATATCCAACTCCTTCCCATTCCAACCTGAGACCCTTCCTATAGCATGAGATGGGATATCTCAATGCTTCTAATACCAAACCTGAGATCCTTCCTCTAACATGAAATGTGATATCCATCTCCTTCCCTTTCCAAACCTGAGACCCTGCCTATAGCATGAGATGTGATATCCAAGTCCTTCCCATTCCAATCCTGAGACCCTTCCTATAGCATGTGATGTGATATCTCAATGCTTATACCAAACCTGAGACCCTTCCTATGGCATGAGATGTCATATACAACTCCTTCCCATTCCAATCCTGAGACCCTTCCTATAGCATGAGATGTGATATCTCAATGCTTATACCAAACCTGAGACCCTTCCTATAGCATGAGATGTGATATCCAACTTCTTCCCATTCCAATCCTGAGACCCTTCCTATAACATGAGATGTGATGTCTCAATGCTTCTAATACCAAACCTGAGATCTTTCCTATAACATGAGATGTGATATCCAACTCCTTCCCATTCCAATCCTGAGACCCTTCCTATAGCATGAGATGTGATATCTCAAGGCCTCTAATACCAAACCTGAGATCCTTCCTCTAACATGAAATGTGATATCCAACTCTTTCCCCTTCCAAACCTGAGAGCCTTCCTATAGCATGAGATATGACATCCAAATCCTTCCCATTCCAATCCTGAGACCCTTCCTATAACATGAAATGTGATATCCTACTCCTTCCCATTCCATCCTGGGACCCTTCCTATATCATGAGATGGGATATCTCAATGCTTCTAATACCAAACCTGAGACCCTTCCTATAACATGAGTTGGGAATATCCAACTCATTCCCATTCCAATCCTGAGACCCTTCCGATAGCAGAGATGTGATATCTCAATGCTTATACCAAACCTGAGATCCTTCCTATAACATGAGATGTGATATCCAACTCCTTCCCATTCCAATCCTGAGACACTTCCTATAGCATGAGATGTGATATCTCAATGCTTATACCAAATCTGAGACCCTTCCTATAGCATGAGATGTGATATCCAACTCCTTCCCATTCCAATCCTGAGACCCTTCCTATAGCATGAGATTTGATATCTCAAGGCCTCTAATACCAAACCTGAGATCCTTCCTCTAACATGAAATGTGATATCCAACTCTTTCCCCTTCCAAACCTGAGAGCCTTCCTATAGCATGAGATATGATAGCCAAGTCCTTCCAATTCCAATCCTGAGACCCTTCCTATAACATGAAATGTGATATCCAACTCCTTCCCATTCCAACCTGAGACCCTTCCTATAGCATGAGATGGGATATCTCAATGCTTCTAATACCAAACCTGAGATCCTTCCTATAACATGAGATGTGATTTCCAAATCCTCCCCCTTCCAAACCTGAGACCCTCCCTTTAGCATGAGATGTGATATCCAACTCCTTCCCATTCCAATCCTGAGACCCTTCTGATAGCATGAGATGTGATATCTCAATGCCTCTAATTCCAAACCTGAGATCCTACCTCTAACATGAAATGTGATATCCATCTCCTTCCCTTTCCAAACCTGAGACCCTGCCTATAGCATGAGATGTGATATCCAAGTCCTTCCCATTCCAATCCTGAGACCCTTCCTATAGCATGTGATGTGATATCTCAATGCTTATACCAAACCTGAGACCCTTCCTATGGCATGAGATGTCATATACAACTCCTTCCCATTCCAATCCTGAGACCCTTCCTATAGCATGAGATGTGATATCTCAATGCTTATACCAAACCTGAGACCCTTCCTATAGCATGAGATGTGATATCCAACTTCTTCCCATTCCAATCCTGAGACCCTTCCTATAACATGAGATGTGATGTCGCAATGCTTCTAATACCAAACCTGAGATCTTTCCTATAACATGAGATGTGATATCCAACTCCTTCCCATTCCAATCCTGAGACCCTTCCTATAGCATGAGATGTGATATCACAATGCTTATACCAAACCTGAGACCGTTCCTATAGCTTGAGATGTGATATCCAACTCCTTCCCATTCCAATCCTGAGACCCTTCCTATAGCATGAGATGTGATATCTCAAGGCCTCTAATACCAAACCTGAGATCGTTCCTCTAACATGAAATGTGATATCCAACTCCTTCCCCTTCCAAACCTGAGAGCCTTCCTATAACATGAGATGTGACATCCAAGTCCTCCCCATTCCAATCCTGAGACCCTTCCTATAGCATGAGATGTGATATCTCAATGCTTCTAATACCAAACCTGAGACCCTTCCTATAACATGATTTGGGATATCCAACTCCTTCCCATTCCAATCCTGAGACCCTTCCGATAGCAGAGATGTGATATCTCAATGCTTATACCAAACCTGAGAGCCTTCCTATGGCCTGAGTTGTCATATGCAACTCCTTCCCATTCCAATCCTGAGACCCTTCCTATAGCATTAGATGTGATATCTCAATGCTTATACCAAATCTGAGACCCTTCCTATAGCATGAGATGTGATATCCAACTTCTTCCCATTCCAATCCTGAGACCCTTCCTATAGCATGAGATGTGATGTCTCAATTCTTCTAATACCAAACCTGAGATCCTTCCTATAACATGAGATGTGATATCCAACTCCTTCCCATTCCAATCCTGAGACCCTTATGATAGCATGAGATGTGATATCTCAATGCCTCTAATACCAAACCTGAGATACTTCTGATAGCATGAGATGTGATATCTCAATGCTTCTAATACCAAACCTGAGATCCTTCCTATAACATGAGATGTGATTTCCAAATCCTTCCACTTCCAAACCTGAGACCCTACCTTTAGCATGAGATGTGATATCCAACTCCTTCCCATTCCAATCCTGAGACCCTTCTGATAGCATGAGATGTGATATTTCAATGCCTCTAATACCAAACCTGAGATCCTACCTCTAACATGAAATGTGATATCCATCTCCTTCCCTTTCCAAACCTGAGACCCTGCCTATAGCATGAGATGTGATATCCAAGTCCTTCCCATTCCAATCCTGAGACCCTTCCTATAGCATGTGATGTGATATCTCAATGCTTAGTCCAAACCTGAGACCCTTCCTATGGCATGAGATGTCATATACAACTCCTTCCCATTCCAATCCTGAGACCCTTCCTATAGCATGAGATGTGATATCTCAATGCTTATACCAAACCTGAGGCCCTTCCTATAGCATGAGATGTGATATCCAACTTCTTCCCATTCCAATCCTGAGACCCTTCCTATAACATGAGATGTGATGTCTCAATGCTTCTAATACCAAACCTGAGACCCTTCCTATAACATGAGATGGGATATCCAACTCCTTCCCATTCCAATCCTGAGACCCTTCCGATAGCAGAGATGTGATATCTCAATGCTTTTACCAAACCTGAGACCCTTCCTATGGCCTGAGATGTCATATACAACTCCTTCCCATTCCAATCCTGAGACCCTTCCTATAGCATGAGATGTGATATCTCAATGCTTATACCAAATCTGAGACCCTTCCTATAGCATGAGATGTGATATCCAACTCCTTCCCATTCCAATCCTGAGACCCTTCCTATAGCATGAGATGTGATGTCTCAATGCTTCTAATACCAAACCTGAGATCCTTCCTATAACATGAGATGTGATATCCAACTCCTTCCCATTCCAATCCTGAGACCCTTATGAAAGCATGAGATGTGATATCTCAATGCCTCTAATACCAAACCTGAGATACTTCCGATAGCATGAGATGTGATATCTCAATGCTTCTAATACCAAACCTGAGATCCTTCCTATAACATGAGATGTGATTTCCAAATCCTTCCCCTTCCAAACCTGAGACCCTCCCTTTAGCATGAGATGTGATATCCAACTCCTTCCCATTCCAATCCTGAGACCCATCTGATAGCATGAGATGTGATATTTCAATGCCTCTAATACCAAACCTGAGATCCTACCTCTAACATGAAATGTGATATCCATCTCCTTCCCTTTCCAAACCTGGGACCCTGCCTATAGCATGAGATTTGATATCCAAGTCCTTTCCATTCCAATCCTGAGACCCTTCCTATAGCATGTGATGTGATATCTCAATGCTTATACCAAACCTGAGACCCTTCCTATGGCATGAGATGTCATATACAACTCCTTCCCATTCCAATCCTGAGACCCTTCCTATAGCATGAGATGTGATATCTCAATGCTTATACCAAACCTGAGACCCTTCCTATAGCATGAGATGTGATATCCAACTTCTTCCCATTCCAATCCTGAGACCCTTCCTATAACATGAGATGTGATGTCGCAATGCTTCTAATACCAAACCTGAGATCTTTCCTATAACATGAGATGTGATATCCAACTCCTTCCCATTCCAATCCTGAGACCCTTCCTATAGCATGAGATGTGATATCACAATGCTTATACCAAACCTGAGACCGTTCCTATAGCTTGAGATGTGATATCCAACTCCTTCCCATTCCAATCCTGAGACCCTTCCTATAGCATGAGATGTGATATCTCAAGGCCTCTAATACCAAACCTGAGATCGTTCCTCTAACATGAAATGTGATATCCAACTCCTTCCCCTTGCAAACCAGAGAGCCTTCCTATAACATGAGATGTGATATCCAACTCCTTCCCATTCCAATCCTGAGACCCTTATGATAGCATGAGATGTGATATCTCAATACCTCTAATACCAAACCTGAGATACTTACGATAGCATGAGATGTGATATCTCAATGCTTCTAATACCAAACCTGAGATCCTTCCTATAACATGAGATGTGATTTCCAAATCCTTCCCCTTCCAAACCTGAGACCCTCCCTTTAGCATGAGATGTGATATCCAACTCCTTCCCATTCCAATCCTGAGACCCTTCTGATAGCATGAGATGTGATATTTCAATGCCTCTAATACCAAACCTGAGATCCTACCTCGAACATGAAATGTGATATCCATCTCCTTCCCTTTCCAAACCTGAGACCCTGCCTATAGCATGAGATGTGATATCCAAGTCCTTTCCATTCCAATCCTGAGACCCTTCCTATAGCATGTGATGTGATATCTCAATGCTTATACCAAACCTGAGACCCTTCCTATGGCATGAGATGTCATATACAACTCCTTCCCATTCCAAACCTGAGACCCTTCCTATAGCATGAGATGTGATATCTCAATGCTTATACCAAACCTGAGACCCTTCTTATAGCATGAGATGTGATATCCAACTTCTTCCCATTCCAATCCTGAGACCCTTCCTATAACATGAGATGTGATGTCGCAATGCTTCTAATACCAAACCTGAGATCTTTCCTATAACATGAGATGTGATATCCAACTCCTTCCCATTCCAATCCTGAGACCCTTCCTATAGCATGAGATGTGATATCACAATGCTTATACCAAACCTGAGACCGTCCCTTTAGCTTAAGATGTGATATCCAACTCCTTCCCATTCCAATCCTGAGACCCTTCCTATAGCATGAGATGTGATATCTCAAGGCCTCTAATACCAAACCAGAGATCGTTCCTCTAACATGAAATGTGATATCCAACTCCTTCCCCTTCCAAACCTGAGAGCCTTCCTATAGCATGAGATATGATAGCCAAGTCCTTCCAATTCCAATCCTGAGACCCTTCCTATAACATGAAATGTGATATCCAACTCCTTCCCATTCCAACCTGAGACCCTTCCTATAGCATGAGATGGGATATCTCAATGCTTCTAATACCAAACCTGAGATCCTTCCTCTAACATGAAATGTGATATCCATCTCCTTCCCTTTCCAAACCTGAGACCCTGCCTATAGCATGAGATGTGATATCCAAGTCCTTCCCATTCCAATCCTGAGACCCTTCCTATAGCATGTGATGTGATATCTCAATGCTTATACCAAACCTGAGACCCTTCCTATGGCATGAGATGTCATATACAACTCCTTCCCATTCCAATCCTGAGACCCTTCCTATAGCATGAGATGTGATATCTCAATGCTTATACCAAACCTGAGACCCTTCCTATAGCATGAGATGTGATATCCAACTTCTTCCCATTCCAATCCTGAGACCCTTCCTATAACATGAGATGTGATGTCTCAATGCTTCTAATACCAAACCTGAGATCTTTCCTATAACATGAGATGTGATATCCAACTCCTTCCCATTCCAATCCTGAGACCCTTCCTATAGCATGAGATGTGATATCTCAAGGCCTCTAATACCAAACCTGAGATCCTTCCTCTAACATGAAATGTGATATCCAACTCTTTCCCCTTCCAAACCTGAGAGCCTTCCTATAGCATGAGATATGACATCCAAATCCTTCCCATTCCAATCCTGAGACCCTTCCTATAACATGAAATGTGATATCCTACTCCTTCCCATTCCATCCTGGGACCCTTCCTATATCATGAGATGGGATATCTCAATGCTTCTAATACCAAACCTGAGACCCTTCCTATAACATGAGTTGGGAATATCCAACTCATTCCCATTCCAATCCTGAGACCCTTCCGATAGCAGAGATGTGATATCTCAATGCTTATACCAAACCTGAGATCCTTCCTATAACATGAGATGTGATATCCAACTCCTTCCCATTCCAATCCTGAGACACTTCCTATAGCATGAGATGTGATATCTCAATGCTTATACCAAATCTGAGACCCTTCCTATAGCATGAGATGTGATATCCAACTCCTTCCCATTCCAATCCTGAGACCCTTCCTATAGCATGAGATTTGATATCTCAAGGCCTCTAATACCAAACCTGAGATCCTTCCTCTAACATGAAATGTGATATCCAACTCTTTCCCCTTCCAAACCTGAGAGCCT